>NC_053036.3:312653644-312956674 GCF_002575655.3 Aegilops tauschii subsp. strangulata
ACTTGGGGTGCCTTGGGAATCCCCAAGATTAGGGTCTTGTCACTCCTTATTCTCCTCATATCGATATCTCAACCAAAACTTGAAAACTTCAAACACACAAAACTTGACGGAACTTCGTGAGAGAGGTTAGTATGATAAAGAGCAAACCATTCCACTTTTGGTACTGTCAAAGACAAGATTCATAATTGTTCTCACACACTGCCTACTGTAGCATATCATTTCTACAATTTATATTGAGCAATATAAGCCATAGAAACTAGAAGACAAGCAAAGTATGCATTGAAAACAGAATCTGTCAAAAACAGAACAGTCTGTAGTAATTTGTACTCAAACTATACTTCTGCTACTCCAAAAATTCTGAAAATTTAGGACCACGTGAGAAATTTCTATATTAATCTCCTGGAAAAAGAATCAACTCAAAATCACCCTTTTGTTAAAAATGAGAATTATTTTTGTGAGCACAAAAGTTTCTGTTTTTCAGCAAGATCAAATCAACTATCACCCAACATGATCCCAAATGCTTTACTTGGCACTTTATCGAAACAAAAGCTATAAAACATGATTACTACAGTAGAATAATCATGTGAACACAAAAAAACAGTAGGTAAAAGTGTTGGGTTGTCTCCCAACAAGCGATTGTCTTTAATGCCTTTTAAGCTAGGCATGATGATTTCAATGATGCTCGCATAAAAGATAAGAATTGAAACATAAAGAGAGCATCATGAAGTATATGACTAGCACATTTAGGTCTAACCCACTTCCTATGCATAGGGATTTTGTGAGAAAACAACTTATGGGAACAAGAATGAACTAGCATAGGAAGGAAAACCAAGTGTAACTTCAAAACAATCAACACATAGAGAAGAAACTTGATATTATTGAGATATGTAAGGGCATAAGTTCCTTTCTCATAATAATTTTCAGAGGCATCATGAATGGATTCTACAATATAACTATCACATACAACACTCTTTTCATGATGCACAAGCATAAAAAATTTATTACTCTTTATGGCATACATGTCATCATAATAATCATCATAGATAGCAACTTCATTGTCATAATCAATTGAAACCTCTTCGAAATAGTGGATGTATCACTAAATAAAGTCATGACCTATCCAAATCCACTTTCATCAATATTGTAATAATATTCAACACCCTCCAAAATAGTGGGATCACTACTACCTAAAGTTGACACTCTTCCAAACCCACTTTCATCAATGTAATCATCATAAATAGGAGGCATGCTATCATCATAATAAATTTTCTTATCGAAAGTAGAAGGAATCAAAGGATCATATTCATTAAGCAAAGCATCCCCAAGCTTAGGACAAGCATTATTTCCAGCAAATAAATCTTCAAACATATCATACTCATCAAACTATCATCCCCAAGCTTGTGGTTTTGTATATCATCACAATTGTTCTTATCAATAGCATGAATGGCACCAATAGTATAGCAAACATTATTATCATATTCTTCCAAGCAAGTGCTAAAAAGATTTCAAGATCATAATGTATATCATTGTCTTCCCAATCATAATCATCACAACAAGAAATAGGCATAACAAAATCATCATCAATATCATCATCCTCCATCAACATATTTGATTCACTTTCATGAGGCACGATGGTGATGGGAGCAACATTATTTGGGAGAGATACCTTTTTACCTCTTTTCTTTCTTCTTTTCTTCTTCTTCACCACATCATGTGCGGGTTTAATTAATTTTTCCAAGCTTCTTGTTGAAGAGATTGATTGGATAGGAAACTCCTCCTCGTTACCTGATTCATCATAATAAACACTAGGAGGGTATTGGGAAATATTTTCCCTTTCATTAGTACTCTCTTCATACTCCATTTGTTTTCTTGTCTTTAAGTAGTTGGCAATATAAGAATTCTCAATGCAATTTACCGCACAAAACATATAAATTTCTTCTAGATCAAAATCAAGAAATCTCTCGAGATTAAATTTTGGAATAACCTTAGTTATACGTTTCATTTCTTCATACCCCAAAAGAAGACTAAGCTCTTTATGATGCTCAAGGGTAATCAAGTTATCACAATTTTTGGACACGATTTGATCATGAAACAATTTACATTGGAGATTTAAATGACCATGTTCATTGCAAAGTTCACAAGGATGGTGGAAAAAATTAAATCTTTCAGCACAATCATCTAGCCTCTCTTGTAACTTTCTCATTTCTAAATATTTATGCTTCTTACAAAATCTATCTTCCCTTTCTGGCGTGCAAAGGCACTCCCAATTCACTCCGCAAAAGTGACATGGTCATAAGAAACATTTTTTTCATGACTTGTGCAATGATCATTATCATTTTGGATATTCAAAGAATTCACACTAATAACATTGCAATCATGCTCATCATTCAAATATTTTGTGCCAAGCATTTTATTGACTTCTTCTTCTAACAATTGAGCACAATTTTCTGAACCATCATTTTCAAGGAAGATATTATAAAGATGATCAATAATAGGATGCAACCTAAATTCCATTTTTTGTAGTTTTCTTTTTATAAACGAAACTAGTGATAAAACAAGAAACTAAAAGATTCAATTGCAAGATCTAAAGATATACCTTCAAGCACTCACCTCCCCGACAACGGCGCCAGAAAAGAGCTTGATGTCAACTACGCAACTATATTCTTGTAGACACGTGTTGGGCCTCCAAGCGCAGAGTTTTGTAAGACAGTAGCAATTTTCCCTCAAGTGGATGACCTAAGGTTTATCAATCCGTGAGAGGTGTAGGATGAAGATGGTCTCTCTCAAATGACCCTGCAACCAAATACAAGAAATCTCTTGTGTCCCCAACACACCCAATACAATGGCAAATTGTATAGGTGCACTAGTTTGGCGAAGAGATGGTGATAAAAGTGTAATATGGATGGTAGAAATATATTTTTATAATCTGAATAAATAAAAACAGCAAGGTAGCAATTAGTAAACGGGCACAAAAATGGTGTTGCAATGCTTGAAAACAAGGCCTAGGGTCCGTACTTTCACTAGTGCAACCTCTCAATAATGCTAACATAGTTGGATCATACGATTATCCCTCAAAGTGTAACGAAAAATCACTCCCGAGTTCCTATTAGCGGAGAACAAAAGATAGGAATTATTTGTAGGGCACGAAACCATCTCAAAGCTATTCTTTCCGTTCGATCTATTCAATAGTCCGTACTAAAATAACACAAAGCTATTTTTTCTGTTCGATCTATCCTAGAGTCCGTACTAAGATAACACCAAAGCAAGTTCATATTCATAATACTCAATCCACACAAAGAACTATAAAGAGACCCCAAAGTTTCAGTCGGAGAAAAACGTGCATCAACCCCTATGCATAGATTACCCCAATGTCACCGCGGGAATCCGCGAGTTGAACGCCATAACATATATCAAGTGAATCAATAAGATACCCTAATTGTAACCTCAAGTATTCATACCGCAAGACATATATCATGTGTTCTCATCTCTGAATATTCAATGCGACATGACAAAACTTCAAAGGGTAAAGACTCAGTTCATCACAACAAGAGTATAGAGGGAGAAACATCATATGATCTGACTATATTAACGCCCTTGATATAGGTCACGAGAGAGAGAGAGATTAAACACATAGCTACTGGTACAAACCCTCAGCCCCAAGGGTGGACTACTCCCTCCTCATCGTGGTGGCCGCCGGGATTATGAAGATGGCCACTGGAGATGATTCCCCCCTCTGGCAGGGTGCCGGAACGGGTCTAGATTGGTTTTCGGTGGCTATAGAGCCCTGCGGCAGCGGAACTTTGATCTAGGTTAACCCCAAAGGGTTTCGGAATATCTGGGAATTTATAGTGCAAAGAGGGGGTGCGGGAGGCCACCGAGGTGGGCACAACCCACCTGGGCGTGCCAGGGGGGCCTGGAGCGCCCTGGTGGGTTGTGCCCCCCTCGGGGCACCCCCCAGGTGCTGCTCTGGCCCATCGAGAGTCTTTTGGCCCGTAAAAAATCCACAAAAAGTTTCGCGGTGTTTGGACTCCGTTTGATATTGATTTTTTGCGATGTAAAAAACATGCAAAAAATAGCAACTGGCACTTGGCACTATGTCAATAGGTTAGTCCCAAAAAATGATGTAAAGTTTCTATAAAATGTTTGTAAAACATCCAAGAATGATAAAATAACAGCACGGATACTTCATAAGTTATAGGTACGTTGGAGACGTATCATGGTGTCAGGCCACCCAGTCCGCCCCTGGGGCGGATCGAGCCAGAGGCCATCTTCGGAGATGAGCACAACTACCGAAGCGAGGCTACCCAGTTCGAGGTCGTTCCTTTCCAAAGCGGTTACCATGCGATCCTGGGTAGGCCCGCTTACACGAAATTCATGGCGGTTCCATCTTACGCCTATCTACTGCTAAAGATGTCGGGCCTGAACGGCGCAATTACCGTACTAGGGAGCTCGAAAAAGGCCTACGAAGTTGAGGTGGCCAGCATAGAGCTCACTAAGGCCTCCTTGGCCTCCGCCGAGCTCGCCAGGATAAGAAAACAAATAGGGCCATCGGAGGCCGAGCTCCCACAGAAACCAAGGCCAAGGGCACGTGTTCCAGTCGGCCAAACAAACAAAAAAATTCTAGGTACGCGCAGAAGATCCCAGCAAGACGGTAACCATAGGCGGAGATCTCTCGGAGAGCCAGGAGGCTGAGCTCCTCACCTTCCTTCGAGCCAACTGGGACATATTTGCCTAGAAACCCGCCGACTTGCTAGGGGTGCTAGCCAGCAAAGCCAAACACTTCCTAAACGTCTGCAAGGACGTGAGGTTAGTGAAACAAGCCCTGCGCCATAATATTTGAATTGATTGCTACTTTATCATGATGAGTTTATGAGAGAAGGAGTTTTTGTTTGTGATGCTAATAAGATAAGTGATTGAAATTATCATTTATCACACGTATGCAATATGCTAGCATTCACACTTCATAAATTATTTCTTTTATCATTTACCTACTCGAGGACGAGCAGGAATTAAGCTTGGGAATGTTGATACATCTCCAACCTATCTATACTTTATGAAGTATTCATGCCATGTTTACAATAATTTTATATGGTTTCGGTGCAATTTTATAGTATGTTTATGGACTAACATATTAATCTAGTGCCTAGTGCCAGTTACTGTTTTTTTTGCATGTTTTTGTTTTGAAGAAAAATGGTACCAAATGAAGTCCAAGCACGATGAAAATTTATGGAGATTTTTGGGGAAAATATGTGAATTTTGGGAGAAAGCATCAATGCAAGATGGTGCCCGAGGGCCCCACAAGGCAATAGGGCATGCCCTATCCCCTGGCGCGCCATGATATCTTGTGGGCACCTCGTAGGTCGGTTGATGCCCTTCTTTCGCCACAAGAAAGATAATTTCCAGATAAGAATCCCCTCAAAATTTCATCCCAAATCGGAGTTACATATCTTTGGGAATATAAGAAACGATGAAGGACTCCAAAAACAGTTGCTAGATATAGAAGACAATTGAGAGATCCAATCTAGGGGAGAGATCCATCTCTCCCTGGAGGTCCAAGGAAGAAGAAGAAGGCGGCGAAGGAGGAGGAGGGGACGCCGCCGGGGACATCTCCTCCATTACCATCACCACCAACTTCTCCTCCACTCTCATGGTGATGTGTGAGTAGTTCATCCTTGAGGCTAAGTGTATGTACTAGTAGCTATGTGTTCAATCTCTCTCTCGTGTTCTTGATTTGGTATGACCTTGATGTATCATGAGCTTCGTTAATATAGTTGGACCATATGGTGTTCTTCCCTCTCTATCTTTGTTGTGATGAATTGGGTATTGCTCTTTGAGGTTACATTGTTATTGGATTGAATATTTTTTATTTGAGATCACTTGATGCATGTCTTGCATGTGGATAACCGTGGTGATAATGGGGTATTCTATTGAGTCACTTGATATATGTTTTGGTGATCAATTAGCGGATTCCCATGGTGACATTGGGGTAATCTAGGCATAGAGGTTGATACACGTTTTCGTCCTATTTTCTTTGATAGGAACTTTGGAGTGATTCTTTGTCACACGTTGAGGGATTGTTATATGATTCAATTATGCTAGCACTGTTGAGAGATTGCACTAGTGAAAGTATGAACCCTAGGCCTTGTTTCTAAGCATTGAGACACCATTTGTACTCACTTTTGCTACTTGCTACCTTGCTTTATTTATTTATTTAGATTATAAAAACCTATTTCTATCATCCATATTCCACTTGTATCACCATCTCTTCGCCGAACTAGTGCACCTATACAATTGATGATTGTATTGGGTGTGTTGGGGACACAAGAGTTTTCTTATATCTGATTGCGAGGTTGTTTGAGAGAGACCATCTTCATCCTACACTTCCCACGGATTGATAAACCTTAGGTCATCCACTTGAGGGAAATTTGCTGCTTTCCTACAAGACTCTGCGCTTGGAGACCCAGTAGAGTCTACAAGAATAAAGTTGCGTAGTAGACATCACTGGTGGAATTGACAGAGGCCCGGCAGGTCCCCAAAAACATCGACCTCGAGTACTGGAGGATGTACTTTGACGGATCAATGACGGTACAAGGATTGGGGGTTGGAGTGGTCCTCGTCTCTCCCAGTGGCAATAAGATGAACTACGTCCTATAACTCCATTTTCGGTACTCAAAGAACATGGCAGAATACAAAGCCCTCCTTCACGGACTCCGAATTGCGGTCTCCATGGGACTACCCCGCCTTATCTTCCAGGACGACTCCGACCTCGTGGTCCAACATGTCATGAAAATATTTGACACAAAGGAAACGAAAATGGCGGCCTATTGTGTTGTCGTTCGGGACTCAAAGGCGAGTTTGACGGGCTAGTACTGCACCACGTAAAATGAGGCAACAACATTGCAGCTGACAACTTGGCTTGCGTCGGGTCATCAAGAGAGCCCGTGCCAGATTAGACCTTCATGGAAATACCGCGCAAGCCCTCCATTAAGATTCAAGACCACGAAGAGGTCGCATCGAGCTCCACTGCACTCGATGCTGCAGCCCTGAATGGTAGCTTGCCATCCGGAGCCACACAGGAAGAGGCCGTATTGGCAGTCCTCACCCAAGATTGGACCCCAACCATTACTAGCCTACATGATTAAAGGCGAGCTCCTGCAAGACAAAACGGAGTCCGCCGTATCATCTGACGCTCCAAAGCTTACACAATCATCAACGACGAGCTCTACAAGCGCTGCCAAGTGGGAGTTTTTAGTGTTGTGTCACTTAAGAGGAGGGCAAACAACTGCTACAGGAAATACACATGGGGGCTTGCGGGGATCACACAACCCCTAGAACAATTGCAGTGAAGGCCTTCCGCCCCGGCTTCTTTCGGCCCCACGCGATGCGTGACGCCGAGGAGATAGTCCAAAACTGGGATGGCTGCCAGTGCTTCACCAACAAGACCCACATACCAGCAACAAGATTGAGAACAATACCATTGACATGGCCATTTGCGGTATGGGGGATGGACATGGTCAGTAAGCTCTCTTCACCAGGGGCACACATGTTCCTGCTGGTGGTGATTGGCAGGTTAACCAAGTGGATAGAGGCCAAACCGGTAACCGACGTGGAGTCCGACACGACACTCAAGTTCGTCTCCGGCCTCATCCACCACTTCAATGTCCCCCACAACATTATTACGGATAATGAATCCAACTTCACTGCCGCGGTATTCAAAGCATTCTACCACAAACTACGGATCCACATAGACTACACATTAGTGGCCCATCCTTAGTCCATCGGACATGTAGAATGGGTCAATGGATTGATCATGCAAGGTCTAAAACCATGGCTCATCACACCGCTCCTACAAGTGAAGGGTAACTGGGTGGAGGAGCTCCTCTCCGTCCCCTAGAGCTTACGCACAACGCTAAACAAATCCATCGGCTACACACCCTTTTCATGGTATATGGAGCAGAGGTGGTCCTCCCATTTGACATCGAGTACGATTCACCATGAGTCCGAGCATACAACGAGGAGGCCACCAAAGAGAGCAGGAAAGACGATGTCACCACAAAGGAAGAGGCATCCCTCCTCGCCCTCGAGCGCACTAGCATCTACGAGCAGAAGTTGCGCCAGTACCAAGGCCGGCACATGTGAGGACGCGAGTTCAACATCAGCAACCTCGTCCTACGCCTCAAGCAGAAACCATGCAAGAACAAGTTGTCCTCCCCATGGGAGGGCCCCTACGTCATTCACGAGGTCCTCAACAACGGGTCTACTACCTCCGCACCAAGAAAACAGGTCAGATCACATCGCGACCTTGGAATGCCGAGCATATCCATTTATTTTATGCATAGACATTTAAGTATTACGTACTTTCTGCATAAATAAACTGCAAATCTGCATCTCATGCATATTTAGCTCAAACAGGATCAGGTTGAAAAATAAGAAGGTCGCAGAGACCTCCCACACCTTTTCATTTATCTTTTATAGTTTGCTAAATAAACATGACAAAACAACTATTCAGCACAACCACTAATTGAACCCCTTGGGATAGACAAATCACGAAAGAACAAACGTATCTCTTTTTTGTTGGACTCGGGGTCTGCATCGCTCTAAGTGGACCTCCCCGCGGCTCCACTCGAAGGCTGCATCGTATGTTCCTGTTTTTGATCCGGACCCTCGTGGATGCTTCTTCTATTGACCTCCCACAGCTTTGTGCTCCGCTCTTCTTTGGAGTTGGCTTAGGTGGTGGTTCAGGAAGTGTCCAATCATTATCATTTCTCAATATATTATTCAATAGTTCTTCAGCCTGTTCAAAAAATCGTTCCCTAGAAATACAACCAGCACAACTATCTAGGTAGTCCCTAGAAGCATCGGTTAGTCCATTATAAAAGATATCAAGTATTTCATTTTTCTTAAGAGGATGATCACGCAAAGCATTAAGTAACTGGAGAAGCCTCCCCAAAGCCTGAGGGAGATTCTCTTCTTCAATTCGCACAAAGTTAAATATTTCCTGTAAAGTAATTTGTTTCTTATGAGCATGAAAATATTTTTCAGAGAAGTAATATATCATATCCTGGGGACTACACACACAACCAGGAGCAAGAGTATTAAAACATTTCTTAGCATCACCCTTTAATGAGAAAGGAAACAACTTAAGAATATAGCAGTAGCATTTTTTTCCTCATGAGCAAATAGGGTGGCTATGTCTTTTAGTTCAGTAATATGTGCCACAACAGTTTCAGTTTCATAACCATGAAAAGGATCAGATTCAACTAAAGTAATGAACTCAGGATCGACAAAGAATTAGTCCTTATTAGTAACGAAGATGGGAGATGTAGCAAACTAGGATCATATTTCATTTTCTCCATCATAGATTTTTCTTTCAGCTTACATAGTATTTTCTGAACTTCTTCTCTATCATTACAAGCAAGGAATTCTCTAGCTATCTCCCCGTCCATAACATAACCCTTAGGTACCTTAGGCATTTCAGTTCTAGGAGAGCTAGGTCTAATAGGTGAATCATAAATTTCACCGGTTTCAACATTTTCAAATTCTTTAGCTTTAGCAAGTTGTTCATCAAGAAATTCACCTAGTGGCACAGTTTCATCAAGCAGAGTACTAGCATCATTATAAGCATCATTCATAGCAGAAGTAGCATCATTTGTTACTTGCGACATATCAGAATTAATAGCAGGTGGTGGTGTCACAAGCCTACTCAAAACAGAAGGTGAATCAAGTGCAGAGCTAGATAGCAGTTCGTTACCTCCCCTCGTCTTAGAAGGAATGATCTTGGTTCTATAATATTTTAGATTATTCATAGTGATCAACAGATATAAATCCCAAGTGACTAATCAAATATATCTATGCTCCCCGGCAACGGTGCCAGAAAAAGGTCTTTATAACCCACAAGTAGAGGGGATCGCAACAATTTTCACGGGTAGAGTATTCAACCCAAATTTATTGATTTGACACAAGGGGAGCCAAACAATATTTGCATGTATTAGCAGTTGAGTTGTCAATTCAACCACACCTAGAGAACTAAATATCTGCGGCAAAGTGATCAGTAGCACGATAGTATGATAGTTTGATAGTAATGGTAATAGTAGCAATAGCAACAGTAACAATAGCAGTAGCAATTTTATAGTGATTGTAATAGCAGCAACAATGAAAGTAACTTAGCAAGGATCAATATGCAAAAGACGTAGGCATCGATCAGTGATGGATAATTGTGTTGGATGACATTCATCATGTAACAGTCATAACCTAGGGCGATACAGAACTAGCTCCAATTCATCAATGTAATGCAGGCATGTATTCCATATATAGTAATACGTGCTTGTAATAAGAACTTGCATGACAACATTTTTCCTACCCTCCCGTGGCAGTGGGGTCCATAAGGAAATGTAAGGGATATTAAGGCCTCCTTTTAATAGAGAACCAGAACAAAGCATTAGCACATAATGAATACATGAACTCCTCAAATTACGGTAATCACCAGAAAGAATCCTAATTATTGTCACCTTGGGGTATGCGAATCATAACACATAATAGGTGCATACAACTTGCATGACCGGATCAAGAACACAAACATATTCATGAAAACATAAAGGGTTCGGATCTGAAATCATGGCACTCGGGCCCTAGTGACAAGCGTTAAGCATAGCAAAGTCATAGCAACACCAATCTCAGAACATAGTCGATACTAGGGATCAAGCCCTAACAAAACTGACTTGATTACATGATAAATCTCATTCAACCCATCACCGTCCAGCGAGCCTACAAAGGAATTACTCACTCCCGGTGGTGAGCATCATGAAATTGGTGATGGAAGATGGTTGAGGATGACGACGGCGTCGAATCCCCCTCTCCGGAGCCCCGAACAGACTCCAGACTAGCCCTCCCGATGAAGAACAGGAGGTGGCGGTGGCTCCATATCGTAAAATGTGATGATTCCTTCTCTCTAATTTCTTTCTGGATGAATATATACTTATGGAGTTGGAGTTAGGGTTGTGGGAGTTGCCACGGGGCCACAAGCCTGTTAGGCGCGCCGTGGGGGTGGCGCGCCCCTGGGCTTTTGGTGCCCTGGTGGCCCCCCCTCTGGTATTGCTCTTGGCCTGTATTTTTATATATTCTGGAAATATTCTCCGTAAATATTCAGCTCAACCCAAGAACTTTTATTTCTGCACAAAAACAACACGATGGTAATTCTGCTGAAAACAACTCAGTCCGGGTTAGTTCCATTCAAATCATGCAAATTAGAGTCCAAAACAAGAGCAAAAGTGTTTGGAAAAGTCGGTACGTTTGGGATGTATCATTCACCAGTGGGCTCTTCAAGTCCTACTGCGCCAACATTGGAACACAAATCTCCTTGCTACCTCTTGAGCTTGCGTTGTTTTTTCCCTTGAAGAGGAAAGGGTGATGCAACAAAGGAGCGTAAGTATTTCCCTAAGTTTTGAGAACCAAGGTATCAAACCTGTAGGAGACTACGCAACAAGCCACCGAATACCTACACAAACAAACACCAACTTGCAACCAACGCGACAGAGGGGTTGTCAATCCCTTCACGGTTATTGCAAAGTGAGATCTGATAGAGATGGATAAATGGTAAAGTAATATTTTTGGTATTTTTGGTTTATGGAACGGAAAGTAAAGATTGCAAAGTAAGAGAATGGCGATAGAAATTGGAAAGTTGACGGGAAACTAATATGATGTAAAATAGACCCGGGCCCATAGGTTTCACTAGAGGCTTCTCTCAAGATTGAAATTATTACGGTGGGTGAACAAATTACTGCCGAGCAATTGATAGAAAAGCGCAAAGTTATGATGATATCTAAGGCAATGATCATGAATGTAGGCATCACGTCTGTGTCAAGTAGACCGACTCCTTCTTGCATCTACTACTATTACTCCACACATCGACCGACTCCTACCTGCATCTAGAGTATTAAGTTCCTAAGAACAAAGTAACGCATTAAGCAAGATGACATGATGTAGCGGGATTAACTCAAGCAATATGATGAAAACCCCATCTTGTTATCCTCGATGGCAACAATACAATACGTATCGGTTCCCCTTCTGTCACTAGGATCGAGCACCGCAAGATTGAACCCAAAGCTAAGCACTTCTCCCATTGCAAGAAAAACCAATCTAGTTGGCCAAACCAAATCGATAGTTCAAAGAGACTTGCAAAGATATCAAATCATGCATAAAAGAATTCAGAGGAGATTCAAATAATATTCATAGATAAGCTGATCATAAATCCACAATTCATCGGATCTCGGCAACCACACCACAAAAGAGTATTACATCGAGTAGATATCCAAGAACATCGAGGAGAACTTTGTATTGAGAATCAAAGAGAGAGAAGAAGCCATCTAGCTACTAGATATGGACCCGTAGGTCTGAAGTAAACTACTCATGCTTCATCGGAGAAGCAATGGTGTTGATGTAGAAGCCCTCCGTGATCGATTCCCCCTCCGACAGGATGCCGAAAAAGGCCCCAAGATGGGATCTCACTGTTACAGAAGGTTGCAGCGGTGCAAAAGTGGTTTCGTGGCTCCCCTGGATGTTTTTGGGGTATAAGAGTATATATAGGCAAAAGAATTAGGTCAGGGGAGCTACGAGGGGCCCACAAGGTCGGGGGGCGCGCCCTCCACCCTTGTGGGCGCCTCGAGGCTCCTCTGACTTGCACTCCAAGTCTCCTGGGTGTCTTCTGGTCCAAGAAAAATCATGGCGAAAGTTTTATTCCGTTTGGACTCCATTTGGTATTCCTTTTCTGCGAAACTCTAAAACAAGGAAAAAACAAAAACTGGCACTGGGCTCTAGGTTAATAGGTTAGTCCCAAAAATCATATAAAATAGCATATTAATGCATATAAAACATCCAAAGCAGATAATATAATAGCATGGAGCGATAAAAAATTATAGATACGTTGGAGACGTATCAAGCATCCCCAAGCTTAATTCTTGCTCGTCCTCGAGTAGGTAAATGATAATAACAATTTTTTATGTGGAATGCTACCTATCATATTTATTCATGTATTTCTATTTATTGTGGCATGAATGTCCAGATCAGTAAGATTCAAAACAAAAGTTTAATATTGACATAAAAACAATAATACTTTAAGCATACTAACAAAATAATTATGTCTTCTCAAAATAACATGGCCAAAGAAAGCTTATCCCTACAAAATCATATAGTCTGGCTATGCTCCATCTTCATCACACAAAATATTTAAAACATGCACAACCCCAATGACAAGCCAAGCAATTGTTTCATACTTTTGACGTTCTCAAACTTTTTCAACTTTCACGCAATACATGAGCGTGAGCCATGGACATAGCAGTATACACTACTGCAGGATGCTGCTAACACGACACTATGATCAGAGACCCTTCGAGAAACTGTGTGCAATGCCTTAATCGCAAACGGTGCTGTATGAAAACTGTCAGAAATGTGTAAAACGTTTGCGATGGCGGATGCATCAAACACGGTTCAGGTTTTAGTTGCGTGTGCGATGAAGGGCATACGGTTCAGTTCAATGAACTGTTTGCGATGAGGAGGAACAAAAGAAATGGGCAGCCAGATGGAGGCGTGTGTGATACACAGCATACAGTTCACTCGGATGAACTGTTTGTGATTAGGCAACACAAAAGAAACGGTCAGCCAGATCAAAGGTGTGTGCGATATACGGCATGCGGTTCACTCGGATGAACTGTTTGCGTTGAGACATGAGAACAGAAACGGTTCAACTTAACAAGATGTGTGTGATACGCGGCAAACATGTGTGTAATCAGAAATGTGTCTGAAGACCGATAAGAACACAGACGGTTGCTGCTAATAAGACGTGTGTGTTGTGAGCAAACGATTGCTGGTATACAATTATGAGTGATTGATGAAAACATCACCGACGGGTTCCATTGTTTAGTCCATGTGCGATATGATTTTCTTTGTCCGCACACCATCTACGCTCTATCTACAGAGCATCAACATATATACTTAAAAAGACAGCATTGCATAACCAAATTAAGCATACAATTACACAAGTGACTACACACATAACATTTGCACGCACCAAAGTAAGCAATTGCATGCATACTAAAGTAGGAGAAACGAGGATCTAATCATCTACTTATTGTTGCAACGACGCTTGCCATTGCTTTGCTTCCGGCTGGATCCCTGGCTGTTTTGGGGAAGGAGGGACTTCCTCATGTCAACGATCCGCCGGTACATGTCGTAGCTCGTGTACGCCTCCTTGGCCGCGTACACGACGTGAGCTTTGTCAAGTTTCTCCATCCAGGCCAAGTGCTAGGCACGCTTGTCCTTGTTGCAGGAATCCTTCATGTCTCTGTAGTAGGGGTCGATGATGGCCTCGGCGAGGTGAACCAGTGAGTCCTTCTCATGCTCCTTGCTGCCCCAGATCTTGTATTGGCCCTGGATGTCGACAAGATTCTGGCAGGCGATGCCCGAACTCTCGAGCGCCTTTACATCGTTGGTGATGTCCACCATAGCGGACATGTAGTGGGAGCTGTTGACAAACCTGGCGAAACACTCGCAAGACCTTGTGGCCAGGCAGTAGTGGTAGACGAGGACGTGGTGGCGCATGCACATCTGGGCGACGGCGACCTTGGGACGAGACCCGGCACGAGCGCGGGTGTACTCGAGGTCAAACCCGACCATTTTGTACTTCTCCTCGGCAAGCAACAACTCCATGATGTGGATGGAGTGCTCCGCCTAGACTGGGTCGTTGGTGTACACTACCGAGAGGTCCATGAACCTTTTGTGGGTGTCCACCACGGCACCCATGGTGAACTGACATGATTAACATGGGCATTTGATTACATTCTAGAAAAATGTAGCCTTCTTCACAAGAGGTTGGAGTGGATGAGAAGTTACCTAAGAAAACTAGTACAGATGAATCCAAAGGAGAAATGCTTATTGACTGTAACCATATGGATCAAGCAACCAATATGGGGGGCATGTATGTACTGAAATCCTCCAAAAGAACCTTCAGAAATCATAGTACATTGTCATTGTAAACTTGTAAAAAGGTGTCACAAATTGAACTCCCTTATGGTTAACATTTAACAGGAAAGGAACATCACCTCGATATATAGCTTCTCCAGGCACGGAAAGCATCTCAGGAAACTGACAACTTGCTCCAGGTCGGGCCCGATAGATTTTAGTGGCAAGACCTTCACTATGCGCAGTTTCGGGGTCAAGCTTGTCGGAATCATTTCCTGAATGACAGACAAACAAACATCTTCAAAATTAGAAATAATGTTAATTTGTAGAAGGGGAGGTAGAAGGCGGCTGTTGTACCTGAACGGGTGTGGATCCAATAAGAAGTTCGGAGTATTTGTCAAACGAGTAGCCCACCACTATCAATTTCGGCGCAGAAATGACATTGATTCTTGTTGGACCTTCTTGATCAACTACAAGTAATCTCTCAAGTGCAGGTGTGTCCTGGATGACCATATCGTGGTCCACCTTTTGTGATGTCTTCCTACCGCACCAGCAACACACATAAATAGTCCAGAGAGCCATGGGGGTGATGTGGAAGGTACTCAACCCATTGATCTCCTGAAGACGAAGGTACTCGAGTGCAGTACAGCCACGGAGCAGGCGCTCCATGTCACCTTTGAGAGGCAGACGGTGACGAGCTCGAGGTGCTTCGATCATGGTAGAATAAGAGCGGGCGCGTCATTAAGGGGCGGGAAATGGCAGTTCCTGAACTTGGCGACGCGCAGCGTGGGCGCGAGGCGGAGTGCGGACATTGGCAGCGATTGCATATGCCCATCATCAAAAGTGAGCTCCTCGAGCTGATCTAGGGCAGGGGATCGGAACCAGTCGTCAAGCTTGGCTCGGTCCTTGCCATTGGAACGGAACTTGCCCATTCTAAGGCCTTTGGTTGGGCCAAGGTGACTGCTGAGGATCTTGGAGAACGCATCCAAGCTTTTGCGATAGCCATGGCAGAGCTCGTGGGTGTCGATGAGGTCGAGAGGGCTGGATTTCCATAGGGGGCGCCACCGCCGGGAAAGGAGGGTTGTCCGCGCTCCGTATTTGATTGGGAGGAGGGAGATGATGACTCTCAACATATCATCGGGGAGGGTGCTGATTAAGTCTAGGCCTGCTGGAGTCGCTTGCGGTTCTAGCTCGCCCCGCCTCCGCTTGTTGGCAGCCCCGTTCTCCACCTCTGGAGTCTCCTTGTCAGCGGCGCTTGCTGATAGAAATGGGAGTACATGGAATATTTAGTTAAAACTGGGCAATAGAAAGTGTATTGGTAACTAGAAGTTATCAGGTAGGAATATAGTAAGATAAGGGAATAACAATTGGTTGCTTAAATACTACACAATTCATTTGACATTGCTGGGTAAGTCAACATATGCATATAGTTGAAAAGAAAACTTACTTCGAACAAAGTCTGGACGGATGATTTTGTCGGGGAAGTTAGCATATATCTCATGACCAGGCCCTTCTATGTGCAGTGCAATTTTAGTGCCAGCTTTCAGTACATAAAACTTTGCAATTTCATTCCAAAAGCCAGTGCCAAAATAGGAGTCACCACGTTCATCAAGTCTTACAGTAGCAATGATTGTAAATCCATGGTTTGTGCGCAGTATGACATTCGTGGAGCCTTGATGTATGTAAAGGGAAAAATTGTGCACTACATAATCTGTTGCATAGCGAGGGATGTCCTGCAGAAAATGGTAGGGTTGTTAAAGAAAATATGGTAACATGCAAATATGGGCCCAAATTGGAAGAACTGTACAGCAGTTGAAATGGAAGGACAAAAGTCTATAATTAAACAGATAGGGTAAACATGATGTCATGGAAATATGAGAGTAATCGAAAGAACAATACATCATTAATTTGCCTAATATAGAAAGAAGAGGGGGAAAATCCCCCTTGTCGTATATGGTGCATGTGGCACCTTTTATCCAAATGTAGCAATATATAGAATATGTTCAGGAAAGTAGGCCATGCCAACTGATTTAGGGTGAGATTGAACATACCGCGCGCGTCCTCAAGTTATCTGGTACGACGAGATGGAATCTTTGGCGGCGGTCGCCAAGTCCTGAAGTATCGGTGCACTGTACATCCTATGAATGAAAGAAAACCCTCAAATCAGCTCGAATAAAAATGAATTCACGGCGATTTCCGCCGGGTGATTAAAGGAGGCAGATGAACTGGGATAAGAGATGAGATAATATCTCGTTAAATTAGTTACCTTGTCGTCCATGAGAAAGAACCCTCAGTACAGCAAATTCCCCAACCGAGCGGAGCTGGGTCGACCGCGAGCAGCATCGTGAAAGTCGATGGCGATAGGCGGCGGCAAGCGAAAGTGGCGAAATGCGGCGGGCTTTGCCGGTAGCCTGGCGGCGGCGGCAGGCGTCGAGCTAAGTGTTTACCACCGCGATAGGTGGTGCCATGGCATAGACGCGGAGGAGCTTGTGCAGGTGTGAATGGGGAACGTACCGGAGGGGCCGAGGTGGGTGGCGGGCGGGGTGAGGGTTTTTGTGACGTGGGGATGGTGAGGGTTTTCTTTTTTCTTTTTTGAATTGGGTGGTGAGGGTTTTCTGTCCCACAAAGAATTTTGGGGGCGACGGTTTGCTAGAGCGAATCGTGTGTGATTGACGCAACAGGCAAAATGATAGTCATTGTACACGGTTCCAATTTTGGGAACCGTGTGTGATTGATGTACTACCTTCGTCCTGGTTTATTGGTCCCCCGTTGTATTTTTTACCAAAATTTGGCGAAATATTTAACATACTCAGACATAGATAATAAGCGTACACGTACATAAGCATAGTTCAACCATAAGTACATAGTTCAACCGTCATTAAGCATACTCAAGCGTACATAGTTCGATCCATCCCACATCTCATCTCACATGCGGCCGGCACGTTCCTGAAGCTTCTCTAGGTACTCAGCGTACACGCCGTGCGCCACCCCGCGAGAATACTTCTGCTTGAAGGAGCCAACGGCCCATCCTCTTGCATGCGCAAGAACACTTAGATACGCGTCATGAATCTTGTGGTTGCAAAATGGGCATCCATAGCCGTCATTCCAGGTCCTAATACGCCTGTTATGCATTTTCGCATAAAGCTCCCTCATGATTCGCCTCTTGTACCTCCTCTGGGCATCTTCATCCTCGCTGTCCACATCGTCAGACAGCACCTATACATATAGTAAAACAAATTTGGCATCAAATCACTGATTACATGCCGTGAAGTAGGATTAGGAATTTATGGCTATTTATTTATACATATTCAGAGATTATGGTTCGATTTTTAAGCACAGTTGTCTATGTACAGACCAATCTTGAAGAAAATAATGGCACAAACATATGTAGGTCATTCAAAATCAATTGTCAAGTCCTGGCTAGGAATTATTAGCACGAACACTAACCCTAGTCGGATTACTAGCAGAAATCATTTGCATAGTTAAACAACTAATCACTTATCACATGTACCATTCAAACAATCAATACACTACACAGATCTAACGAAACTTACTCAGATTTCATGGATTGGGAGAACATAACCACAGGATTTCCATTCCAAAAAGGGGGAGGCAGGAGTAACCAAGAGAAACCCTATGATCTATTTGACACATAAATGGGTATAGATGACTAACCATTTGTCCGTGGTCGTCGGAGTCGTCGCCGGAGTGGTCGCCGGAGTCATCGCCGGAGTGGTCGTCGGAGTCGGTGTGGAAGTCCGCCTCCGGCTGTGGAAGCTCGACGCTGTCGACGACGTCAGGGTGTAGCAATAACTCCCCGGCGGTGACGGAGACCTCTGTCTCCATCTCCACGCCGTGCTCCGGTGCTTTAGCAGCCCCGGCGTCGCCACTCCCTCCAATGGGGTGCTTCGGCGGCATCCTCATACACTGACGGCTTTGAGGACTGAGAGCGGCGTCGAGGTTGCAAGAGGAGAGAGATAATTGTGTGTGTGTTGCGAGGATGGGGGTGCGGCCGCTCGGGCGCACCATTAATATGGAGTAGTGGTAGTTGTGGGAGAGAGGCGGGCGACGGTCAAACCGATGGCTCGCCTCCCGGTGAGCCTGTGCATCGGACTGCTGGCATGCCTGCCAAAATTTCACACAACTACTCGCACGCCTCCCGATGACACTGCGCAGCGAGCACGCCTCCGTCAATTCACACACCTGCACGCACGCCTCCCTGTCTGCTTGCGCGGCGAACTGCTCGCATGCGTCCCATCAACTCACGCCTGCTCGCACGCCACACGGGTCGCGCGGCGGCACGTGTATTGTTTTTCTATTTGGATGATTAATGCTGCCGCTTTATTGCTTAATCGAAGCATGGCACATATCCATTGTTGGTCTAACGCTCACGGTTTGAATAAATAATCCGTTTGGGATATTGCTTCCCAATTATTAATAATCTCCCGTCTGTAATTAGATAAAGATTACATCAAAACTGGTTCAAATTTGACAAAAAACGTACAATGCCACTTTGTATTGGTGTCCATATGACAACACGATAAGTTTCATGAACTTCAAATAAGTTTTGGATGTACTAGAATTTAAAAATCAAGATTCTCAATGTTTGAAATTTGTTGCACGAGGAGTAAATATGCACCCAGTGAGACACATGTGTTTTTCCAATCCATTTAGGTGCACTGTCACGTGTGCATGTAGCTCAAATTTGATTTTTGCACATTATACCCATAGAAAATCAATCAATCAATGTACTAAAATGTCTTAATGATCTCCGTGAATTTTTTGAAATTAAAACGTCCCTCCTTTGGTAACATGTATGTTCACCGCGGGATAATTAATTTAACATGCATCGTAGTTGCGGTGGATTCGCGGTGTGTGTGTGGGTGTGTGCGTCTGGGGGTGGCGGGTAGCTCGCAGTACACTACGAGTTGTGAGCCACCGTGTGGGTTGGCCGTTTTGTTAGGCAGGCTGGTGCCACATCAGAGTCGTGAAATCGTTATTTAAAACATTACCAACCCTTTCATACATAAATGTTTTGGCCACTGCTACCTCTTGAGCACTGCGTTGGTTTTCCCTTGAAGAGGAAAGGGTGATGCAGCGAAGTAGCGTAAGTATTTCCCTCAGTTTTTGAGAACCAAGGTATCAATCCAGTAGGAGGCCACGCACAAGTCCCTCGCACCAACACAAACAAATAAATCCTCGCAACCAACGCGATAAGGGGTTGTCAATCCCTACACGGTCACTTACGAGAGTGAGATCTGATAGATATGATAGGATAATATTTTTGGTATTTTTATGATAAAGATGCAAAGTAAAGAAAGTAAAATAAAAACGGTGCCAGAAATAGCTTGTTGTCGGGAGATTAATATGATGGAAAATAGACCCGGGGGCCATAGGTTTCACTAGTGGCTTCTCTCAAGAGCATAAGTATTTACAGTGGGTGAACAAATTACTGTTGAGCAATTGACAGAATTGAGCATAGTTATGAGAATATCTAGGTATGATCATGTATATAGGCATCACGTCCGAGACAAGTAGACCGACTCCTGCCTGCATCTACTACTATTACTCCACACATCGACCGCTATCCAGCATGCATCTAGAGTATTAAGTTCATAAGAACAGAGTAATGCTTTAAGCAAGATGACATGATGTAGAGGGATAAACTCATGAAATATGATATAAACCCCATCTTGTTATCCTCGATGGCAACAATACAATACGTGCCTTGCTGCCCCTACTGTCACTGGGAAAGGACACCGCAAGATTGAACCCAAAGCTAAGCACTTCTCCCATTGCAAGAAAGATCAATCTAGTAGGCCAAACCAAACTGATAATTCGAAGAGACTTGCAAAGATAACCAATCATACATAAAAGAATTTAGAGAATATTCAAATATTGTTCATAGATAAACTTGATCATAAACCCACAATTCATCGGTCTCAACAAACACACCGCAAAAGAAGATTACATCGAATAGATCTCCACAAGAGAGGGGGAGAACATTGTATTGAGATCCAAAAAGAGAGAAGAAGCCATGTAGCTAATAACTATGGACCCGAAGGTCTGAAGTAAACTACTCACACATCATCGGAGAGGCTATGGTGTTGATGTAGAAGCCCTCCGTGATCGATGCCCCCTCCGGCGGAGCTCCGGAATAGGCCCCAAGATGGGATCTCATGGGTACAGAAGGTTGCGGCGGTGGAATTAGGTTTTTGGCTCCGTATCTAGTAGTTTGGGGGTACGTAGGTATATATAGGAGGAAGAAGTACGTCGGTGGAGCAACAGGGGGCCCACGAGGGTGGAGGGGGCGCCCATGGGGTAGGCGTGCCCCCCTACCTCGTGGCCTCCTGGTTGATGTCTTGACGTAGGGTCCAAGTCCTCTGGATCACGTTCGTTCCAAAAATCACGTTCCCGAAGGTTTCATTCCGTTTGGACTCCGTTTGATATTATTTTTCTGCGAAACTCTGAAATAGGCAAAAAACAGCAATTTTGGGCTGGGCCTCCGGTTAATAGGTTAGTCCCAAAAATAATATAAAAGTGTATAATAAAGCCCAATAATGTCCAAAATAGAATATATTATAGCATGGAACAATAAAAAATTATAGATATGTTGGAGACGTATCAGCCACATGCAGTCGATGGTTGTCCTACACGACACTCGATACTCGCGTGTGACGCTTTCTGTGGGCCCGCAAGGTCATCGTCCATCACTTTGACGAACAGCCGGCAGTGAGGTTAATTTGACCAGCAAGGTATAATCTTTTTTGTTTGTGTTATGGTGGTATGTAGTACGCGTCGAAGAGGCGGGAGGGGACTAGCATATATACTATACATATGCGTCCGTGAACAAGTACACCTCACTCAGTGTCGGGACTTTTTCGTTACCGAGACACGTGCCACATCAAAATTGTGAAATTGGTTATTCAAACATCACACAACACCTTTTTGGGCCACATGCATATATATCCTTGCTAGGACACTCACGTGTGATGCTTCCATCTGTGGGCCCACGAGGCCATCATTGATGCATGCATGCATGCATCACTTTGACCTACATCGGGAGAGGTTAATTAATTTCACCATCGATGAGGATTCTTTTGGGTTGTACATATATTACGGCAGGAGCATATAGTATGCGGTGAAGAGGGGGGAAGGGGACCATCATATGTAGTATGCTTGATATGAACCTCGCTCTCTGTGGGTGCATGGTTTACGGTTTTTGAGGCATGTGGCACATCAAAGTTGTGCATTTTGGGTATTCAACATATATATGTTTGGCCCACATGCAAAATGGTGGTGGTTGTCCTCTCACACCCACTTAAACGGTTATCAGCAATATCGATGCTTTCCATCTGTGGGCCCGCTTGGTCCATGACTTCTTTTTGCGTGACAACAAGAGAGGTTAATTTGACTTAGGAGGGGATTATTATTTTTGCTCTGGGATGACATGCATGATACACTTTGAGCACACACATATGCATGTGTACGCATGAATCCCTCCCATCGAGTCAAAGTGGCTAGTACAAGGACACCATCATGAACCGATCTCGCTCTGTGTGGGGAGCTAGTGTACGATTTTTGACACACGCGCCAGATCAATGTTGTGTATTCAAACATGCATGCACGCATCACCTCCATACATATGCATGTAGTGGTTGCCTTCAAACGATACACTACCTCGCGTGGTTATCGGTGACAAGCCTATATATTCGTGGGCCCGCGTGGACATCCATGATCACCTTGACCAACAACAAGATAGGTTACCATGGCGGATTCTTCATTTGGTTAGTGTTATCGTAGTATAGGTCATTATGATATTCAGACCTAATTAAGTTTGAGCGCATATACTATGCACGCATGCATGCATATATGAATCCCCGTCGTTGGCTTGAAGTGTGGTGTAACATACATATGCATCGTCAACCATACCTCACTCAGTGTGGGGATTTCTAGTTCGAAATCACGGTGCCACATCAAAGTTGTTCATTGTTACTCAAAAACACACCTCTCCATACATATGTTTGGGCCACATGCATGAAGTGGTTGTCTTCGAGGACTAGCTACTTGCGTGATTATTGGCGAGCTAGCCCATCTCCGGGGTCGCATGGACGGACATCACTTTGAGCAACAACAAGAGAGAGGTTGTACGACCAAGGTGGATTATTCTTGGTCCGTTTTATGATCCATCTTGGTGAGATATATGCCTCTCTGGCCCGTTGACTAAAATTGTGTGTGTGTGGGGGGGGGTTGCTACATCGCACTTTGCTAGGTGAACCTCGGTGGGGGGGCATGCATTCATAGCTTAATTAGGATTCCCTTCGTGGCGACACGAGGGGGGGTGGGGGCTGCTAGCTACTTCGCACTTTGCTAGGTGAACCTCGGTTGGGGGGGGAGGGGGCATGCTCATAGCTTAGGATTCCCTTCATGCCGACACGAGGGGGAGGGGGCTGCTAGCTACTTCGCACTTTGCTAGGTGAACCTCGGTTGGGGGGGATGTGCATTCATAGCTTAGGATTCCCTTCGTGCTGACACGAGGGAGGGGTGGCTGCTAGCTACTTCGCACTTTGCTAGGGTGAACCTCGGTTGGGGGGGAGGGCATGCATTCATAGCTTAGCTAGGATTCCCTTCGTGCCAACACGAGGGAGGGGGGCTGCTAGCTACTTCGCACTTTGCTAGGTGAACCTCGGTTGGGGGGGGCATGCACTCATAGCTTAGGAATCCCTTCATGCCGACACGAGGGAGGGGGCCTGCTAGCTCTACTTCACACTTTGCTAGGTGAACCTCGGTTGGGGGGCATGCATTCATAGCTTAGGATTCCCTTCCTGCCGACACGAGGGAGGGGGCTGCTAGCTACTTCGCACTTTGCTACGGTGAACCTCGGTTGGGGGGGCATGCATTCATATATAGTTTAGGATTCCCTTCGTGCCGGCACGAGGGAGGAGGGGGCTGCTAGCTACTTCGCACTTTGCTAGGTGAACCTCGGTTGATGGGGAGGGGGCATGCATTCATATATAGCTTAGGATTCCCTTTGTGCCGACACGAGGGAGGAGGGGGGCTGCTAGCTACTTCGCACTTTTCTAGGTGAACCTCGGTTGTGGGGGAGGGGGCATGCATTCATAGCTTAGGATTCCCTTCGTGCCGACACGAGAGGGTGGGAGCAAGCAATACCGTGCACTTTGCGAGAGAGGTGCCACATCGAAGTTGCATTTGGTATTTGAAAATCAAACCACCCTTTTGATACATAAATTTGATCCACATGCAAGTGTGTTCGTGTTCTGACCCTCTCCCGCATCATTTTTCGCCAAATTTATGAACATTAGACAAGTTGGATGACGCAAAAGACACAGTTCACTCAAACTAACCATGTGCCACGACGGTGCACCTGTCACGCACACATCCGCACGGTACATTGGGCTCCACGAGGCTCCCCCTCTCAAAAATATCTGCCCGCTTCGAGGTTTTTTCTGTTTCATAACACACGGTTGTTATCTCCGGACCGTGTGCGATGTTACTTGTTCCCAATCCCGCCTACATCGAAAATATCTGCCCGCCTCGAGGGGTTTTCTTTTTCATAACACACGGTTGTTATCTCCGGACCGTGTGCGATGCACTATCATCAAAATTTTCAATAGCCCGGCATTTCACTCCCGCGTAGTAAAATTTCCAGTACCCGCGTCATTTCCTCAAACACCCCGCGCCCCCCTCCACACACACACACACACACACACACACACACACACACACACACACCAAAACCTCCTCGATCGTGCGCGCGCACACACACACCCCCTCCCTCGCTCGAAACCCTAGCAAAGCCCCCTCCCCCCGCCGCAAGGCCTCCATTGTCAACATCTGCCGGTTTTCCCGTGCAGCTTACCAACCGATCTCCATACCCAGGCCGCCTTGAGTTTCTTAGATGACGCCTGCCAAACGCCCCCTTTCCCACAGATCCCCATCCCCATCCCCCACTCCAGAGCATCGCAGCCTAAGCCCGGCTACGCTTCCCGTGGAGCTCGAGGAGTGACTATCCCAAAAGAGGTGTATAGCGGTCTCTTCGCCCGACGTCGCCGAGGAAGCTGACGACCATTACTAGCGGCAGGCACTCAAGCAGCGGGCTAGAGTATGCAGGCATGTCTCGTCCGCCGGCTATGACATCGAGGTCAACGACAGCGATGCCATGAGGCGGGCTGTGTCACAGGTTAAGTGGCCCACCCCCAACCCCTCGGGTTCAACCGCCGTCGATCTCATCCATGGCCCCACCGTTGATCTCCTCTGGCTCACTGTCAACAATTTGCCATTCTACATCGCCATCGAGCCCCTTTTGTCATTTCTGAAGGACATGTTCTACGACGCTGGCTTGGGATCCACAGCTTCCAAGTCAGACCTCATCGACAGCGACCACGAGGAGGGCACCCTCTCCGGCTCTTCCAAGGGGAAAGAGCCCATCTGCTCTTCCAAGGGGAAAGCGCCCGTCTGCGACATCAGGGAGGGCACCCTACAGCCATGCTATTCCAAGGGGAAGGAGCCCATCTGCGACAACATGGAGCGCATCCAGGGCCCATGCTCTTCCCACAGGAACGAGCCCATCTGTGACAAGTGAGGAAACCCATGATTTGTTTATTTCAGTTGTTCACAATGGGATGCTCTATATGTGCAATTATTTACTGTGCAGTACATTTCATCAATCCAGTTTTAAACATACCGATAGGAATGCATATATTTGCTTGCTGTTAAGCCTATTATAGCTAGCATATGCCTCTTTTAAAGTTTTTTGATTGTTCGGTTGTTTGTAGTTAGCATATGTTCAGTTTCAAATGCTATCTTTGGTTGTTCGTAGTATGCCTTGTTTATTCCAGTTATTCACAACGTGATGTTCTATATGTGCAAGTATGAACTGTATAGTTCAATTTCATCAGTACCAGTTTCAACAATACCACTATGAATGACTACATTTGGTTGCTGCATCTTGTAGTTAACACGCCTTTCCATTTTTATGTAACCATAACAAATGTACTTAGACCGGCACAATACCAGTTTGAATGACCATGTTTGCTTGTTGTTAAATGTTAGGCCTGTTGCGGTTAGCACACCTTTCCACTTGTTTTGCTTTACTAGCATGCTTAAACCTGCACACTGAAGCTATCTTTTGGAGATTATTTTGTCTGCCATGTGTAATTTTGGTTGATGTTTAGCCTGTTGTGCTTAACATGCTTCTTGATGTACCTACACAGGACAATTTTGGAAACGACTGCTATTTTCCATCGAGGTTAGTTTCATCCCATGGCTTATATCTGCTCACTGTTCAGGATATCCATAGCTGGTACCATATAGGTCGGCGGCTGATAAGGGACTAATCGGTGAATCGGACTTTTAACTGAATATATCTGCAACCAATTTTTCCTTAGGTTAACTAGGGCCATATGTAATATATCTGAGGCTACATAGCAACATGCAATGTACTTAATGTCTAAATATGCAATCCTAGGCTACATAGCAACAAGGAAGAGTGTTACATTAATGTTCTAATGATGTCTAGATATACGTAGAAGAGCAGCAGCAGCAACAACAACAACACAGCCCTGTTTGGATACTCAACTTAGCTAGAGGTTAGAGTTAGTTTCTAGCTCATTACTAACCCTGAACTAACTCCATCCAAAGAGTTGTTTGGATGGCAGGGTTAGATTGACAATAAATGCACTAGGAGAACTAGCTCCAATCAGCACCTCTTGGGTTGAATACTGATAATCCCCAAGTGCAGGGAATCATCGTAGCAATTCCCAATGATGGAAGTGATAAGTATGGAGTGTCGAACCCACAAGGAGCTAAAGGTAAGATTAATATTCTCTCAAGTCCTATCTGCCACTGATACGACTCTACGTACACCGAACGTTTGCTTCAAACTAGAAACGAGAAATAAAACTACGTTGTGGGTATGAAGAGGATAACTTTGCATGATATCGGAGAGCTAAAACATAAAAGTAGGTGATGTTATCATAAATTTAGAATATATTACTAAATATTATAAATAGCGAGTGTGGAATAATGATGGGTCGGTGTGCGGAATTATCCTGGGCAGTTAACAAGACCGGTAGTCGTCATTGCAATTTCATATGAGGGAGAGGCATAAGCTAACATACTTTCTCTTCTTGGATCATATGCACTTATGATTGGAACTCTAGAAAGCCTCCGCAACTACTAAAGATCATTAAGGTAAAACCCAACCATAGCATTAAAGCATCAAGTCCCCTTTATCCCATACGCAACAACCTCCTTACTCGGGTTTATGCTTCTGTCACTCAAGCAACCCACTACAAGCGAATCATGAACGTATTGCAACACCCTACAGCGGGAATCCCTCACGCTTGCGCGACACGGAGGGCACAATAGGACAACACCAAAATAAAACATACAACTCGTACCAATCTAGATTATCAATCAACCCAAAGACAAAGGATATCTACTCAAAACATCATAGGATGGCAACACATCATTGGATCATAATATGTGGCATAAAGCACCATGTTCAAGTAGGGATTACAACAGGGTGTGGGAGAATGGACCGCGTAAAAGAGATGAGGATGGTGATGATGATGGTGATGTTGATGAAGACGATCACCGCGGCGATGATTCCCCTCCCGATGGCACTCCGGCGCCACCGAGAGAGAGGAGGAGAGGTTCTCCCCCTTGTGCTTCCTCCTCCATGGCCTCCCCCCCTAGATGGGGAGAGGTTCTCCCTCTGGTCCTTGGCCTTCATGGCGATGATGGCCCCTCCGGGATCCTCCTCCATGGCCTCCGATGATGATGGCCCCCTCCGGCAGGGTGCCAGAGAGGGCCTAGATTGATTTCTCGTGGCTACAGAGGCTTGCGGCAGCGGAACTTCCGATCTAGGTTATTTTCTGGAGGTTTCTGTATTTATAGGAATTTTTGGCGTCGCTTTCATGCCAGGGGGTCTTTGAGTCATCCACGAGATAGGGGGCGTGCCCAGGGGGGAGGGCGCGCCCTCCACCCTCGTGGACGGCTCGAGACTCTTCTGATCCATCTCCGATTCTCCGTGGGCTTCTTCTGGTCCATAAAAAATTGTCAAAAATTGGCACATCAATTGGACTCCGTTTGGTATTCCTTTTCTATAAAACTCAAAAACAAGGAGAAAAACAGAAACTGGCACTGGGCTCTAGGTTAATAGGTTAGTCCCAAAAATCATATAAAATAGCATATAAATGCATAAAAAACATCTAAGATGGATAATATAATAGCATGAATACTTCATAAATAATAGATAGGTTGGAGACGTATCAGCATCCCCAAGCTTAATTCCTGCTCGTCCTCGAGTAGGTAAATGATAAAAGAAATAATTTATGAAGTGTGAATGCTAGCAAGTGCACAAGTTTGATCAATGATAATTTCAATCACCTCTTCTAGCATCATTATATGTCATAACAGTAGCTCATCTCATAAAACTTTTCATGATCAAGTAACAAGCTATTCACATGTTAAAGTATAGATCATAAACTTTCTTGAAACTAACAAACTATATTCTTAGTCATCAAACAATTGCAATTCATCTTATTTTCAGGAAGGGTCTATGTAAGAGCTTTGATTTAGCAACCTTCACATACTCAACTATCATTTAATCTTTCACAATTGCTAACACTCATGTGATATTTATGGGTTCAAAGTTTTAATCAGACACAGAGAAAGATAGGGGCTTATAGTTTCGCCTCCCAACCTTTTACCTCAAGGGTAATGTCAACAATAATAATTTATGAAAACCTACATCCAAGTGGATATATATATCCGGATCGCTCCAACACAAGGTGCTTGCCAAAGGAAAAAGTGTAAAAAGGAAAGGTGATGATCACCATGACTCTTGTATAAGGGTAGAAGATAAAAGTGAAAGATAGGCCCTTCGCAGAGGGAAGCAGAGGTTGGCATGCGCTTTTATGGTTGGATGCACAAAATCTTAATGCAAAAGAATGTCACTTTATATTGCCGCTTGTGATAAAGACCTTTATTATGCAGTCCGTCGCTTTTATTTCTTCCCTATCACAAGTTCGTATAAAGCTTATTTTCTTCGCACTAATAGATCATACATATTTAGAGAGCAATTTTTATTGCATGCACCGATGACAACTTACTTGAAGGATCTTACTCAATCCATAGGTAGGTATGGTGGACTCTCATGGCAAAACTGGTTTAAGGGATGTTTGGAAGCACAAGTAGTATTTCTACTTGGTGCAAAGAATTTGGCTAGCATGAGAGGGAAAGGCAAGCTCAACATGTTGGATGATCCAAGACAATATAACGTTTCGGATATAGGAAAACATAACCCATTAAGTTGTCTTCCTTGTCCAACATCAACCTTTTAGCATGTCATATTTTAATGAGTGCTCACAATTACAAAAGATGTCCAAGATAGTATATTTATATGTGAAATCTCTCTTCCTTCAATATTCTTTCATGAATTGTTCAAGTGACCAATTATGCGTTTGCTAACCTTCAATAAGTTTACTACCTATACTTATTCTGTGTGAAGTCATTACTCCCCATGGTATAAGCATATGAAACATATATAAATTCAGATTTATGATATTCAATTCATTCAACCATTTACTCATAGGATGTACGTGAAGCACGTGAGTAAATACACAAACTACTCCAAAAGACATAAGTGAAGGACACTGAGTAGTCAAATAATTAACTAACCATGGGAGGATTCTTTTTCATTCAAGATTTCAGATCCAATGATTTTATTCAAACAGCAAGTAAAATTGAAAATACGCTCCAAGAAAAACACATATCATGTGACAAATAAAAATATAGCTCCGAGTAAGGTATACCGATAGTTTTGAAGACGAAAGAGGGGATGCCTTCCGGGGCATCCCCAAGCTTAGGCGCTTGAGTCTTCCTTGAATATTACCTTGGGGTGACTTGGGAATCCCCAAGCTTAGGGTCTTTCCGCTCCTTACTCTCCTCATATCAATATCTGACCCAAAGCCTGAAAACTTCAATCACACAAAACTTAACGGAACGTCGTGAGATAGGTTAGTATGATAAAGAGTAAACCATTCACTTTGGTACTGTCAAAGACACGGTTCATAATTGTTCTCAGACAATGCCTACTGTACCATATCATTTCTACAATTTATATTGAGAAATATAAGCCATAGAAACTAGAAAACAAGCAAACTATGCAATGAAAACAGAATCTGTCAGAAACAGAACAGTCTGTAATGATCTGAACAGAAACCATACTTATGCTACTCCAAAAATTATGAAATAAATTGGTGGACGTGAGTAATTTGTCTATTAATCTTCTGAAAAAAGAATCAACTCAAAATCACTCTTCTGTAAAAAATGACAGCTAATCTCGTGAGCGCAAAGTTTCTGTTTTTTACAGCAAGATTACATTAACTTTCACCCAAGTCTCCCCAAAGGTCTTACTTGGCACTTTATTGAAAAAAAATCTATAAAACATGATTACTACAGTAGCTTAATCATGTAAACACACAAAAACAGTAAGGGTATATGTTGGGTTGTCTCCCAACAAGCGCTTTTCTTTAATGCCTTTTAGCTAGGCATGATGATTTCAATGATGCTCATGTAAAAGAAAAGAATTGAAACATAAAGAGAGCATCATGAAGAATATGACTAGAATATTTGAATCTAACACACTTCCTATGCCTAGGGATTTTGTGAACACCTAATTTATAGGAACAAGAATCAACTAGCATAGGAAGGCAAAACAAGTATAACTTCAAAACTTTAAGCACATAGAGAGGAAACTTGGTATTATTGCAACTCCTACAAGCATATATTCCTCCCTCATAATAATTTTCAGTAGCATCATGAATGAATTCAACAATATAACCATCACATAAAGCATTCTTTTCATGATCTACAAGCATAGAAATTTTTCTACTCTCCACATAAGCAAAATTCTTCTCATTCGGAATAGTGGGATCACTAATTCCTAAAGTTGACACTCTTCCAAACCCTCTTTAGATGATAGTATTATTCATACTCCAAAAGATATAAGTGAAGTTCATGGAGCATTCTACAATTAATATAGACTAACCAATATCCAAGCTCAAAATATATAAGTGAAGCACATGAAGCATTCTATAAAACCATACTCAAAAGATTTAAGTGAAGCACAAAGAGCAATTCTATAAGATCATACTCAAAAGATATAAGTGAAGCACATTAATCATTCTATAAATTGATGAAGGGACATCTCATACTATCATGATTCTTAAAGAAAAACACAAAGGACACAAATCATGCGAACGAAACAAAAACTGAGGTATACCGATAATTGTTGAAGAAGAAAGATGGGATGCCAACCGGGGCATCCCCAAGCTTAGATGCTTGAGTATCCTTGGAATATTTACTTGGGGTGCCTTGGGCATCCCCAAGCTTTAACTCTTGCCTCTCTTTATTCTTCTCCAATCGGTAACTCCTCGTTCTTCGAACACTTCATCCACAAAAACTTAACAAAAACTTTGTGAGATCCGTTAGTGTAATAAAGCAAATCACTACCTTTAGGTACTGTTGCAAACTTATTCCAATTTCATATTAGAACTATATCTACTGTATTCCAACTTCACCATGGTTCATACCCCCCGATACTACCCATAGATTCATCAAAATAAGCGAACAGCTCATAGAAAATAGAATATGTCAAAAACGGGACAGTCTGTAGTAATCTGGAAGTTTAGGAAACTTCTGTAACCCCCAAAAAATCTAAAAATATATGAAAATTTGAAAAATTTGTACAGAAGTAATGTGCAAAAAGTTTCAGACCCATTTGACCTTCCAGTAAAAAATTGTAAAATCACACGCTACAACCAAAGTTTCTGTTTTTTGTTATGCACATAGTAAACAAGCAATCTAATCATCCTAAAACCCAAGCTTAGCACATTATTTTTATAATACAATGGATATATACAAAGAGATAATTATTTTCAGAGAAGCTTCCATGAAATTTTTAACATTGTTTCCATGAGCATGAACACAAGTGCTCAAGGTCGACCCTCACTTCTTCAATGCATAATCTTCCAATCACTTCTCTTATTGAAAAACTTTTTAGGCATGAAAGGCAAGTAATTTTTTTTGTATTTTCATTCTTTTAATTTTTTTTGTATGTTTCACCCACAACTAAACAGAAACAAAAAGTAAAAACAAAATCTACTTAGTGAGGAAAGCAAACAAGCACACACGAAAATATCAACCCCACGTCATTGCTCCCCGGCAACGGCGCCAGAAAAGAGCTTGATAATCCCCAAGTGCAGGGAATCATCGTAGCAATTCCCAATGATGGAAGTGATAAGTATGGAGTGTCGAACCCACAAGGAGCTAAAGGTAAGATTAATATTCTCTCAAGTCCTATCTGCCACTGATACGACTCTACGTGCACCGAACATTTGCTTCCAACTAGAAACGAGAAATAAAACTACATTGTGGGTATGAAGAGGATAACTTTGCATGATATCGGAGAGCTAAAACATAAAAGTAGGTGCTGTTATCATAAATTTAGAAAATAATACTAAATATTATAAATAGCGAGTGTGGAATAATGATGGGTCGGTGTGCGGAATTATCCTAGGCAATTGTTAACAAGACCGGTAGTCGTCATTGCAATTTCATATGAGGGAGAGGCATAAGCTAACATACTTTCTCTTCTTGGATCATATGCACTTATGATTGGAACTCTAGCAAGCATCCTCAACTACTAAAGATCATTAAGGTAAAACCCAACCATAGCATTAAAGCATCAAGTTTCCTTTATCCCATACGCAACAACCCCCTTACTCGGGTTTATGCTTCTGTCACTCAAGCAACCCACTATAAGCGAATCATGAACGTATTGCAACACCCTACAACGGGAATCCCTCACACTTGCGCGACACGAAGGGCACAATAGGACAGCACCAAAATAAAACATACAACTCGTACCAATCTAGATCATAAATCAACCCAAAGACAAAGGATATCTACTCAAAACATCATAGGATGGCAACACATCATTGGATCATAATATGTGGCATAAAGCACCATGTTCAAGTAGGGATTACAGCGGGGTGCGGGAGAGTGGACCGCGTAAAAGAGATGAGGATGGTGATGATGAAGGTGATGTTTATGAAGACGATCACCGCGGCGATGATTCCCCTCCCGATGGCAATCCGGTGCCACCGAGAGAGAGGAGGAGAGGTTCTCCCCCTTGTGCTTCCTCCTCCATGGCCTCCCCCCTAGATGGGGAGAGGTTCTCCCTCTGGTCCTGGGGCTTCATGGCGATGATGGCCCCTCCGGGGTCCTCCTCCATGGCCTCTGGTGATGATGGCCCCCTCCGGCAGGGTGCCAGAGAGGGCCTAGATTGATTTCTCATGGCTACAGAGGCTTGCGGCGGCGGAACTTCCAATCTAGGTTATTTTCTGGAGGTTTCTGTATTTATAGGAATTTTTGGTGTCACTTTCATGTCAGAGGGGTCTCCGAGTCGTCCACGAGATAGGGGGCGCGCCCTCCACCCTCATGGATGGCTCAGGACTCTTCTGGTCCATCTCCGATGCTCCGTGGGCTTCTTCTGGTCCATAAAAAATCTTCAAAAATTGGCACATCAATTGGACTCCGTTTGGTATTCCTTTTTTGTAGAACCCAAAACAAGGAAAAAACAGAAACTGGCACTGGGCTCTAGGTTAATAGGTTAGTCCCAAAAATCATATAAAATAGCATATAAATGCATGAAAAACATCTAAGATGGATGATATAATAGCATGAATACTTCATAAATAATAGATACGTTGGAGACGTATCAGATACTAGTTTTTTTGGGTGGGTTATAGATGCAACTAGCTCAAACTAGCCATCATGTTTAGATATACTCTAGGGCTATTTGAGCCTGAACTAGCTCAAACTAACTGTAAGCCGTGGATACAGCAACAGATAATTTTTAAAAACGAGCTAAACTCCTTCCGGCCCATAATATAAGATGTTAATTCATCTAATATGTGAGTATATTGGATGTTATAAGATACTCCCTCTGTTCCTAAATATTTGTATTTTTAGAGATTTCAAATGGACCACCACATACAGATGTATATAGACATATTATAAAAGAGTGTTGTACTACATCATTGTGCCATTGCTGTTTAGCTTCTAATATTAACTTGGTGCTTTTAGGTACATATGTCATTGGTAAAGATCCGTGTTTCAACCCTTTCTGCGTATGGGGCAATGAGATATCGATGAACCAGCATCAAGTGAGGAAGCTGATAAAGATTGTTAGTAAAATGGGACCAAAGATGGCAATTAAAATATTTGTTTACACTTTATCCAAGACAACAACGAACTGTTGGATGGTAAGTAAGAACTCTGCAGCCTTATTTTACTACCCTTAATGAGTTGTGTTAGATGATAATGTCTGAAATCTTATTCCTTTGAAGTGGTTGCCAAAGCAGTTTACTCAAGATTACCTCTCAAACTACATGATTGGTGGGCATGCAAAGGTTAAAGTATTTCTACCAGAACACGATGATTATCTAGATGTTTTCATGAAGACCGTGAAGGATGGGCGGTCGGCCATCACAAGGGGTTGGACAAGAGTCGTGCGTGCCTTCTGCATGGAGGAGGGCTCAATATGGGCATTCCGCTTCACCTTGTTCAGCAACCAGAATATATTTCGCCTCTTTCTTTACCGTCTTTAATAGTACAAGTATACAACTGTGGTTCATCATTCTTTATTTGGTTCTTATGTAATTCTTGAACATATGTACCTATGAATCGAATAATGCATTGGTTGTTTTATCCTGATGGATATGAATAAAGCTGGAGCATACATTCAAATTCAAATCCAAATCCGGTACAGTTTGGAAAAGCAACAATTAAATTACGGTGAAATTATGCTCTCCAGGTTGTTACGGCACACACGGTTGGTAAAACACAAACGTTTGCGATATGCACCATAATCCGAGACGGTTCACAGAGAGGAAACATGTGCAAGCATGCACACAATTGCCGTTTGCAAAGCGTGTGCGATGTCAGACAATATCACAAACGGTGCGGGCAAACTAAATGTTTGTGTTAGTTTCCTTATCGTACACGATTCGCAACCATGAACTGTTTCTGATGAAGTATGCATCGTAAATGTTGCACCACAGAATAGCGTGTGCGATAGTTGTCGTGTACGACGATGTTACGACGGTCTGACATTTCGTAATCCTGTCTGACACTCGTACAACGATTAGCTAATCTTCTTAACGATGAACCGTTTGTGATGGGCCGCACATCATACACGTTCTATAATAGTGAACCGTATGTGACGGGCCGCGCATCGTAAACGTAGCACCACAGAATACCGACTGTGATGGCAATGCGAGTAGAAACGAGTAGGATACTGTAGGGGCCCTATCCCCGACGATTTCTAGGTCGTGTGGGAAGGACCCCCCTATCACCCACACTCACTTGGCGACGGTTCCAAATGCTGTCGCGGAAAGGGGTTTTAAACCGTTTGTTTAGGACCGACGTGCACCAGTGATAGGTGGAATAGACGATGGTTGTGGAGAAGACAAAAAGAGGGAGATAGTCTCACATCAACTAGGCGTATCAACGGGCTATGGAGATGCCCATTAATAGATAGTGACTGAGTAGGGATTGCCATGCAACGGATGCATTAGAGCTATAAGTTTATGAAAGCTCAAAAAGAAAACTAAGTGGGTGTGCATCCAACTTGCTTGCTCATGAGGACCTAGTGCATTTGAGGAAGCCCATCGGCGGAATATACAAGCCAATTTCTATAATGAAAAATTCCCACTAGCATATGAAGGTGATATCATAGGAGGCTCTCTACCATGAAGATCATGGTGCTACTTGGAAGCACAAGTGTGGCAAAAAGGATAGTAGCATTGTCCCTTCTCTCTTTTTCTCTCATTTTTTTCTTTTTTTTCTTTCTTCTTTTTTTGGGCCTTTTTTATTTCCTCACATGGGACAATGCTCTAATAATGAAAATCATCACACTTCTATTTACTTACAACTCAAGAATTACAACTCGATACTAGAACAAAAGTATGACTCTATGTGAATGCCTCCGGCGGTGTACCGGGATGTGCAATGAATCAAGAGCGACATGTATAAAAAATGATGAACGGTGGCTTTGCCACAAATACGATGTCAACTACATGATTATGCAAAGCAATATGACAATGATGATGTATGTCATAATAAACGGGACGGTGGAAAGTTGCATGGAAATATATCTCGGAATGGCTATGGAAATGCCATAATAGGTAGGTATGGTGGCTGTTTTGAGGAAGGATATGTGGTGGGTTTATGGTACTGGCGAAAGTTGCGTGGTACTAGAGAGGCTAGCAATGGCGGAAAGGTGAGAGTGCGTATAATCCATGGACTCAAGATTAGTCATAATGAACTCACATACTTATTGCAAAAATCTATTAGGCATCAAAACAAAGTACTACGCGCATGCTCCTAGGGGGATAGGTTGGTAGGAAAATACCATCGCTCATCCCCGACTGCCACTCATAAGGAAGACAATAAAAAAGCATCTCATGCTCCAACTTTGTTACATAATGGTTCACCATACGTGCATGCTACGGGACTCACAAACCTCAACGCAAGTATTTCTCAAATTCACAACTACTTACTAGCATGACTCTATCACCATCTTCATATCTCAAAACAATCATAAGGAGTCAAACTTCTCATAGTATTCAATGCACTTTATATGAAAGTTTTTATTATATCCCTCTTGGATGCCTATCATATTAGGACTAATTTTATAACCAAAGCAAATTACCATGATGTTTAGAGACTCTCAAAATAATATAAGTGAAGTACGAGAGTTCATCAATTTCTATAAAATAATACCACCGCCCTGCTCTAAAAAGATTTAAGTGAAGCACTAGAGCAAAATTGCCTAGCTCAAAAGATATAAGTGAAGCACAAAGAGTATTCTAATCAATCACGATTCAAGCGTGTCTCTCCCAAAAGGTGTGTACAGAAAGGATGATTGTGGCAAACTAAAAAGCAAAGACTCAAGTCATACAAGACACTCCAAGCAAAACACATATCGTGTGGTGAATAAAAATATAGCCTCAAGTAAAGTTATCGATAGACGAAGACGAAAGAGGGGATGCCTTCCCGAGGCATCCCCAAGCTTAGGCTTTTTGACATCCTTGAATATTACCTTGGGGTGCCTTGGGCATCATCAAGCTTAGGCTCTTGCCACTCCTTATTCCATAGTCCATCAGATACTTACCCAAAACTTGAAAACTTCACAACACAAAACTCCAACAGAAAATCTCGTAAGCTCCGTTAGTATAAGAAAATAAATCACCACTTTTGTTACTGTTGTGAACTCATTATTTATTATATTGGTGTAATATCTACTGTATTCCAACTTTTCCATGGTTCATACCCCCCGATACTAGCCATAGATGCATCAAAATAAGCAAACAATATGCAAAAAAACAGAATCTGTCAAAAACAGAACAGTCTGTAGCAATCTGGATATTTCGAATACTTCTGTAACTCCAAAAATCCTGAGAAAGTAGGAAATCCTAGATAATTTTTTTATTAATCCTTTGCAAAACGAATCAACTGAAAAGCACTCTCTTGTTAAAAATGAGAATTGTTTTCGTGGGCGCAAAAGTTTATGATTTTCAGCAAGATCAAATTAACTATCACCGTAGGTTATCCCATAGGTCTTACTTTGCACAAACACTAATTAAAACACAAAACCACATCTAACCAGAGGCTAGATGATTTATTCAAAGGAAAACAGGACCGAAAAATCAAGAACAAAAATAAAATCGGGTTGCCTCCCAACAAGCGCTATTGTTTAACGCCCCTAGCTAGGCATAAACACACGAATAGATCTAAGTATCATCATCTTTGGCATGCAATCCATAAGTGGCTCTCATAATAGATTCATAAGGCGATTTAATTTTCTTTCTTGGGAAGTGTTCCATGCCTTTCCTTAACGGAAATTGAAATCTAATGTTTCCTTCTTTCATATCAATAATCGCACCAATCGTTCTAAGGAAAGGTCTACCAAGAATAATAGGACATGTAGGATTGAAATCTATATCAAGAACAATGAAATCTATGGGCACATAATTCCTATTAGCAAAAATAAGAACATCATTAATTCTTCCCATAGGTTTCTTAATAGTGGAATCCACAAGATGCAAATTTAAGGAACAATCATCAAATTCACGGAAACCTAGCACATCACATAAAGTTTTCGGAATCGTGGAAACACTAGCACCCAAATCACACAAATCATAGCATTCATAATCTTTAATCTTAATCTTAATAGTAGGTTCCCACTCATCATAAAGTTTTCTAGCAATAGAAACTTCCAAATTAAGCTTTTCTTCATAAGATTGCATCATGGCATCAACAATATGTTTAGTGAAAGCTTTGTTTTGATTATAAGCATGAGGAGAATTCAACATGGATTGCAACAAGGAAATACAATCTATCAAAGAGCAATTATCATAATTAAAGTCCTTGAAATCCAAAATAGTGGGTTCATTGCTATTTAAAGTTTTGACCTCTTCAATCCCACTTTTGTCAATTTTTGCATCAAGATCTAAAAACTCCGAATCATCGGGCCGCCTTCTAACTAAAGTTGACTCATCTCCAGTCCCATCTTTACCAACATTAACATTGGAAAACAAAGATTCAATAGGATTCACATCAATCACTTTTATATCTTCATCATTATTTTCACGGAAACTGGAAGAACACGCTTTTATAAACCAATCTTTCTTAGCACGCATCTTAGCGGTTCTTTATTTGCATTCATCAATGGAAATTCTCATGGCTTCGAGAGACTCATTGATATCATGCTTAGGTGGAATAGATCTAAGTTTCAAAGATCAACATCAAGAGAAATTCTATCCACGTTCCTAGCTAAATCATCAACCTTAAGCAATTTTTCTTCAATCAAATCATTGACATTCTTTTGCGAACTAATAAATTCTTTAACACTATTCTCTAATTCAGAGGGCATCTTATGATAATTTCCATAAGAATTTTTGTAGGAATTACCATAATTATTAGAGGAATTACTAGGAAACAACCCAGGGTTAAAATTACCTCTATACGAGTTATTACCAAAATTGTTCCTACCAACAAAATTCACATCCATAGATTCGTTATTGTTTTCAATAAAAGTAGACAAAGGCATATCATTAGGATCAATAGGAGCACTCTTACTAGCAAACAATTTCATAAGCTCATCCATCTTTCCACTCAAAACATTTATTTCTTCAAATGCATGCACTTTTTTACTAGTGGAAGATCTTTCAGTATGCCATTGAGAATAGTTAACCATAATATTATCTAGGAGTTCAGTAGCTTCTCCTAACGTAATTTCCATAAAAGTGCCTCCCGCAGCCGAATGTAAAAGATTTCTAGAAGCGAAATTCAATCCGGCATAATTTTTTTGTATAATCATCCATAAATTCAAACCATGAGTAGGGCAATTTCTAATCATCAATTTCATCCTCTCCCAAGATTGTGCAACATGTTCATGATCAAGTTGCTTAAAATTCATAATATCGCTCCTAAGGGAGATGATCTTAGCGGGAGGAAAATACTTGGAAATAAAAGCATCTTTACACTTATTGCATGAATCAACACTATTTTTAGGCAAAGATGAAACCAAGTTTTAGCGCGATCCCTAAGCGAGAACGGAAATAGCTTCAACTTAACAATATCATTATCCACATCTTTTTTCTTTTGCATATCACACAAATCAATGAAATTATTAAGATGGGATGCGGCATCTTCATTGGGAAGGCTGGAAAATTGATCTTTCATAACAAGATTCAACAAAGCAGTATTAATCTAACAAGATTCCGCATTAGCATCGGGAGCAATCAGAGTACTAATAAAATCGTTGTTGTTGGTATTGGAAAAGTCACACAATTTGGTATTATCTTGAGCCATCGTGACAAAGCAAGCAATCCAACACATGAGCACACAAAAAGCAAGCGAAGAACACAAACAGAAGAGGGGCGAAGAAAAGGCGAATCTTTTCGAAAATCGTTTTAGAAGTGGGGGAGAGGAAAAGGAGAGGCGAATGGCGAATAATGTAATGCGAGAGATGAGAGTTTATGATGGGTACTTGGTATGTCTTGGCTTGGTGTAGATCTCCCCGGCAACGGTGCGAGAAATCCTTCTTGCTACCTCTTGAGCTTGCGTTGGTTTTTTCCTTGAAGAGGAAAGGGTGATGTAGCAAAGGAGCGTAAGTATTTCCCTCAGTTTTGAGAACCAAGGTATCAATCCAGTAGGAGACTACGCAACAAGCCACCGAATACCTGCACAAACAAACACCAACGCGACAAAGGGGTTGTCAATCCCTTCACGGTTATTCGCAAAGTGAGATCTGATAGAGATGGATAAACGGTAAAGTAATATTTTTTGTATTTTTGGTTTATGGAACGGAAACTAAAAATTGCAAAGTAAGAGAACGACGACAGAAATTGGAAAGTTGACAGGAAACTAATATGATTTAAAATAGACCCAGGGGCCATAGGTTTCACTAGAGGCTTCTCTCAAGATAGAAATTATTACGGTGGGTGACCAAATTACTGCCGAGCAATTGATAGAAAAGCGCAAAGTTATGACGATATCTGAGGCAATGATCATGAATATAGGCATCACGTCTGTATCAAGTAGAGCGACTCCTGCCTGCATCTACTAGTATTACTCCACACATTGACCGACTCCTGCCTGCCTCTAGAGTATTAAGTTCATAAGAACAGAGTAACGCATTAAGCAAGATGACATGATGTAGCGGGATTAACTCAAGCAATATGATCAAAACCCCATTCTTTTATCCATGATGGCAACAGTACAATACGTGTCGGTTCCCCTTCTGTCACTAGGATCGAGCATCGCAAGATTGAACCCAAAGCTAAGCACTTCTCCCATTGCAAGAAAAACCAATCTAGTTGGCCAAACCAAATCGATAGTTCGAAGAGACTTGCAAAGATATCAAATCATGCATAAAAGAATTTAGAGGAGATTCAAATAATATTCATAGATAAGATGATCATAAATCCACAATTCATCGGATCTCGGCAAACACACTGCAAAAGAGCATTACATGGAATAGATATCCAAGAACATCGAGGAGAACTTTGTATTAAGAATCAAAGAGAGAGAAGAAGCCATCTAGCTACTAGCTATGGACCCGTAGGTCTGAAGTAAACTACTCACGCTTCATTGGAGAGGCAATGGTGTTGATGTAGAAGCCCTCCATGATCGATTCCCCCTCCGGCAGGATGCCGGAAAAGGCCCCAAGATGGGATCTCATGGGTACAGAAGGTTGCGGCAGTGGAAAAGTGGTTTCGTGGCTCCCCCAGATGTTTTTGGGGTATAAGAGTATATATAGGCGAAAGAATTAGGTCAGGGGAGCTACGAGGGGCCCACAAGGTCGGGGGCGCGCCCTCTACCCTTGCGGCCGCCTCGAGGCTCCTCTGACTTGCACTCCAAGTCTCCTGGGTGCCTTCTGGTCCAAGCAAAATCATGGCGAAAATTTTATTCCGTTTGGTATTCCTTTTCTGTGAAACTCTAAAACAAGGAAAAAACAGAAACTGACACTGGGCTCTAGGTTAATAGGTTAGTCCCAAAAATCATATAAAATAGCATATTAATGCATATAAAACATCCAAAATAGATAATATAATAGCATGGAACCATCAAAAATTATAGATACGTTGGAGACGTATCACTCCTATGCCTCTATGGATCACCCGCGAAGCAACGACCAGGCCGAGCATGCCAACGCTGAGGTCCTCAGGGGCCTCAAGATGAGGAGCTTCAAGAAAAAGCTCACGTCATGCGGCAAGGGCTGGCTCGACCAGCTCCCCTCCGTGTTGTGGTCAATCCACACAACAACCACCAAGCCAACCAGCAAGACACCATTATTCCTCGTCAACGGGGCGGAAGCGGTCCTCCCCACCGAGCTTAAGCACAGGTCTATGTGAGTCCTGGCCTTCGACGAGTCTCGGCAAGACGGCCTGTGGGAAGCTGATCTCCTCCTCCTCGAGGAGGCGTGTCGCCGGGTGCCTTCCGTGCAGCACGATATTAGCAGCCGCTGTGTCACTATCATAGCCGCAACATACGCCCCTGCACGGTTGAAGCTCATGACCTTGTCCTGCAATGGATCCTCTCCAGAGAAGGATTGCACAAGCTCTCACCCATCTGGGAAGGCCCTTTCAGGGTGATGCACATTTCCCGACCTGGCGCGACGTGGCTGGAAACGGAGGAGGGTGTTCTGGTACAAAACACATGGAAAATCAAACACCTCCGCAAGTTCTACCCGTGACGCCACGAGTACGGACGGAGTGGAGCTGTACTCGCTCCGGAGCCTCTCTTACCACATTGCCACTGTCCACACAAGCTCCTGCCCACAACCCAATGGAAGCCCCATGCTCAGACATGGCGGACTGATTACCTGAGGGGCCGCCTGGACATCGCATCCTCAAGCTGACCCGTGTGCATCACAACAGCATGTATCTTTCATTTTGTAATGAAAATCCTCTTCACGCATCAGTAAAACTCTATTTCCTAAGTGTTGTGTACTTGGCCAGGAATCCGCTTCATGAGGCATGCGCGCTCAGGATCTCCCTCGCGTGTATCACGTGAGTGGGGGTTAGACACGGTACCTGCGCCTGGGTCAGTCCCGGTAGTACCATTAAACCCCTCTGGCTCGCGGTTCTGCTCCCGTGCACGTCACCTCATCAAGGTCCTTGGTACCGTTGTCTCCTCGGATGACACCCATAAGCGACCTAATGGGCGCGCTCCTTTGCTTTACTTCCAGAGCTGTTGGTGATCTCACTGATGTAGGGCACATGAAGCTTCATGAGCACTCCTCCTCGTGAAGCCTCGCGAGCGCTGCCTCGCAAGGTACCCCGTCACGTGGTCTCCACCATGTACCCATAGGGGGCTCCATGAGTGGACACCCCTCGTGAGACACATCCTACGGGCGGCGCCGCACCAAGTCATTTGCTTTGAGAAAGCTAATTCATAATCGCTTCATGAGCCTTTAGGCCTCTCGAACACCTTTTTCCTCTTGATCTCGCTGACCGTTCCCAGTCTTTCCTGGACACGAGTCGCTTGCGCGTCAAAGGGGGGCTCCCTGAGCATCGCGCCTTGAGGGCCCTTACCACCTTGCGGATCCCTACACCCTTTGGCCTTGTTAAGCGCACGCTCTAACATACCAGCGACGGTCGTAGCACGCATGGGGGCTAGGTCCAAGAGACGTAGATCATGAAGGCATGTGGAAAGGAGCCTCGCGAGAAAACGGGGATTGCAGGAAACGCAAACTTGCAAAGTTATTACAAAACAAAACAATGTCTTCATGCCCCCACAGGGCCATGTCTACTTGATCAATCGGATAAAGGAAGGAGGGCCTAGGCGGACAAGGCGATGTTGTCCCCATCGTCACTGACAACATCGACATCCTCCTTAGAGTCATCGTCGATGGGGATGAACCGCTAGATGTAGGCCGCCACATGGTCCCGCGCCTCCTTCTTGGGCCTGTCGTGCAGCTCCGGCGGGATAGGGGCCATCACCCTCTCGAAGTCGAAGTCGGCGCTGCCGCGGAAGAGGTTGCTGAAGATCCGCATCGTCGCCTGGCTCAGAAGGTCACCGCTCTCCTCCTCGAGCGCCTCATTCATCCTCTAGGCTCCCTCCTCCATCTTCGCCACGAGCATGGTGAAGAAGTCAAGGTAGTTGCCATCTTTGTCATCGTGGGGCTCCGAGGTCTTCTCGTCGGTGAAGCGCCCAACAGTCATGCACGCGCGCTGCATAAGGGCGCAGAACATCTTGTTGCGCACGTACTGCTGCCCCAGATCCCGCGTGCGGGTGTCCCTGGCCTGCTCGACGACCTGGGAGACGCCGCCCACCTATGTCTGGAGAGACGCTAGCTCCTTGATAATCCCCAAGTGCAAGGAATCATCGTAGCAATTTCCAAAGGTGGAAGTGATAAGTATGGAATGTCGAACCCGCAAGGAGCTAAAGGTAAGATCAATATTCTCTCAAGCCCTATCTGCCAGTGATACGACTCTACTTACACCGAACGTTCGCTTCCATTTAGAAAGAAGAAATAAAACTACGTTGTGGGTATAAAGAGGATAACTTTGCATGATATCGGAGAACTAAATATAAAAATAGGTGTTGTTAACATAAAGTTAGAATATATTACTATATATTATAAATAGTGAGTGTGGAATAATGATGGATCAGTGTGCGGAATTATCCTAGGCAATTGTTAACAAGATTGGTAGTCGTTATTGCAATTTCATATGAGGGAGAGGCATAAGCTAACATACTTTGTCTTCTTGGATCATATGCACTTATGATTGGAACTCTAGCAAGCCTCCGCAACTACTAAATATCATTAAGGTAAAACCCAACCATAGCATTAAAGTATCAAGTCCCCTTTATCCCATACGCAACAACCCCCTTACTCGGGTTTAAGCTTCTGTCACTGTAGCAACCCACTATAAGCAAATCATGAACGTATTGCAACACCCTATAGCGGGAATCCTTCACGTGTGTGCGGCACGGAAGGCACCATAGGACAGCACGAAAATAAACACATACAAACTCAAGCCAATCTAGATCATCAATTAACCCAAAGGACAAAAGAAATCTACTCAAAACATCATAGGATGGCAACACATCATTGGATCATAATATGTAGCATAAAGCACCATGTTCAAGTAGGGGATTACAGCGGGGTGCGGGAGAGTGGGCCGCTTAAAAGAGATGAGGAAGGTGATGAAGATGGTGATCCTGATGAAGACGATCACCACGGCGATGGTTCCCCCAGCAGCGCTCCGGCGCCATCGAGATAGAAGGGGAGAGAGAGTCTCCCCTTGTGCTTCCTCCTCCATGGCCTCCCCCCTAGATGGGGAGACGGTCTCCCTCTAGTCCTTGGACTCCATGGTGATGATGGCCCCCTCCGGGATCCTCCTCCATGGCCTTCGGTGATGATGGCCCCCTCCGGCAGGGTGCCGGAGAGGGCCTAGATTGATTCTTCGCGGCTACAGAGGCTTGCAGCGGTGGAACTCCCGATCTAGGTTTCTTTCTGGGGGTTTTAGTATTTATAGGAATTTTTTGCGTCGGTCTCACATCAAGGGGGTCCATGAGGCAGCGACAAGACAGGGGGCGCGCCCTCCACCCTTGCCGCTTCCTCGTGAAGTTTCTGGTCAAACTCTTGTGCTTCGGGGTTCTCTTTTGGTCCATAAAAATTCACGGTAAATTTTCAGCCCATTCCGAGAACTTTTATTTCTATAAAAAAAATGACACCACGGTAGTTCTGCTGAAAACAACGTCAATCCGGGTTAGTTATAATAAAATCATACCATAATCATATAAAATTGTTGTAAACATGGCATGAATACTTCATAAATTATAGATACGTTGGAGACATATCAGCATCCCCAAGCTTAATTCCTGCTCGTCCTCGAGTAGGTAAATGATAAAAGAAATAATTTATGAAGTGTGAATGATAGCAAGTGCACAAGTTTGATCAATGATAGTGCCAAACACTTTTTCTAGCATCATTATATATCATAAATAGTATCCCATCTCATAAAACTTCTCATGATCAAGTAGCAAGCTATTCACAAGTTAAAGTATAGACCATAAAGTTTCTTGAAAACTAACAAACCATGTTCTTAGTAATCAAACAATTGCAATTCATCTTATTTTCAAGAAGGGTCTATGTAAGAGCTTTGATTTAGCAAATTACACATACTCAACTATCATATAGTCTTCCATGATTGCTAACACTCAAAACATATTTTTAGAACAAATAGCATCCATCAAACACAGAGGAAGATAGGGGCTTAATGTTTCGCCTCCCAACTTATTTATCATATAGATAATTGTCAACAATAATAAGTCATGATCAAATATATTTGAACGGCCATATATGCTTGGATCTTTCCCCACCACATGATGCTTGCCAACTAAAGAATAATTGAGGTTGAAAATAAGAAGGAATACTATTGACTTTTGCATAAAAGTAAATACATGAAAGTAAAATATAGGCCCTTTGCAGAGGGAAGCAGAGGTTGTCATGCGCTTTTTAATTTTGGATGTGCAAACCTTAATGCAAAGGAACATCACATTGTATTGCCCTTTGTGATAGCAACCTTTATTTTGTAGTCCCTCGCTTTTATTTCTTTACCATCACAAGTTCGTACAACGCTTATTTTCCCATACAATAAAAGATCATACATATTTAGGAGCAATTTTTATTGCTTTTTGCACCGATGACAACTTACTTGAAGGATCTTATTCAATCCATAGGTAGATATGGTGGACACTCATGGCATGAAATGGGATTTAAGGGTTTTGGATGCACAAGTAGCATTTCTACTTAGTACCAAATTTTGGCTAGCAAAAGATCCTAAGAAAGCACCACATGTTAGAGGATTCATAACAATATAACTTCTATGCAAATATATCCAAACATAACTCATTACGTTGTCTTACTTGTCCAACTTCAACTAATTTGCTCAAGTTTGAAAATAATTAACGGGGCTCACAATCATAGAAGATGTCCAAGATAGTATATTTATATGTGACATCTCTCTTCCTTCAATATTCTTTCATGAATTGTTCAAGTGACCAATGTTGTGTTTGCTAACTTTCAATAAATTTTACCACCTACAGTTCTTATATGTGAAGTCATTACTCCCCATGGGATAAGCATATGAAGCACATATAATTTTAGATTTATGATATTCAATTCATTCAACCATTTACTCATAGGATGTAAGTGAAGTACGAGAGTAAATGACAAAACTACTCCATAAAGATATAAGTGAAGATCAATGAGTAGTCAAATAATTAAATAGCCATGGGAGGACTCTCTCTCTCATTCAAGATTTCAGATCCAATGATTGTATTCAACTAGTAAGTAAAATTAAAACACGCTCCAAGCAAAACACATATCATGTGATGAATAAAAATATAGCTCCTAGTAAGGTATACCGGTAGTTTTTGAAGATGAAAGAGGGGATGCCTTCCGGGGCATCCCCAAGCTTAGTTGCTTGGTTCTTCCTTGAATATTACCTTGGGGTGCCTTGGGAATCCCCAAGATTAGGGCCTTGTCACTCCTTATTCTCCTCATATCGATATCTCACCCAAAACTTGAAAACTTCAATCACACAAAACTTAACTGAACTTTGTGAGATGGGTTAGTATGATAAAGAGTAAATCATTCACTTTGGTACTGTCAAGATAAGATTCATAATTGCTCTCACACAATGCCTACTGTACCATATCATTTCTACAATTTATATTGAGCAATATAAGCCATAGAAACTAGAAAACAAGCAAACTATGCATTGAAAACAGAATCTGTCAGAAACAGAACAGTCTGTAATGATCTGAACAACAACCATACTTCTGCTACTCCAAAATGTTTGAAAAATTAGGACAACCTAGGCAATTTTTATATCAATCTTTTGTAAAAATTCAGATCAAAATCATGCTTCTGTGATTTTTTAAATTCTGGCAATGAGCGCAAAAGTTTCTGTTTTTCAGCAAGATCAAATCAACTATCACCATAGACCATCCCAAAGGCTTTAATTGTCACTTTATTGAAACAAAAACTATAAAACATGATTACTACAGTAGCTTAATCATGATAACACACAAAATAGTAGGGATAAATATTGGGTTTGTCTCCCAACAAGCGCTTTTCTTTAATGCCTTCTTAGCTAGGCATGATATTTTAATGATACTCTTCCAAGCCCAATTTTGATGATAATTATCATACTCTAAAGGATATAAGTGAATTTCATAGAGCATTCTAAAATTAACATGTATTGATCAATATCCAAGCTCAAAATATATAAGTGAAGCACACGAAGCATTCTATAAAGCCATACTCAAAAGATTTAAGTGAAGCACAAAGAACTTTCAATAAATCCATACTCAAAAAATTTAAGTGAAGCGCAAAGAGCATTCTATAAATCAATGAAGGACTATCTCATACTAGCATGGTTCATAAAGGAAAACAAAATAAAAATAAACACAAAAGACGCATATCATGTGGACAAAACAAAAACAGAGGTATACCGATAATTGTTGAAGAAGAAAGATGGGATGCCAACCGGGGCCTCCCCAAGCTTAGATGCTTGAGTATCCTTGAAATATTTACTTGGGGTGCCTTGGGAATCCCTAAGCTTGAACTCTTGCCTCTCCTTATTCTTCTCATATCGATAACTCCTCGATCTTCGAACACTTCATCCACACAAAACTTAACAAAAAACTTTGTGAGATCCGTTAGTATAATAAAGCAAATCACTACCTTTAGGTACTGTTGTAAACTCATTCCAATTTCATATTAGCATTATATCTACTGTATTCCAACTTCTCCATGGTTCATACCCCCCGATACTACCCACACATTCATCAAAATAAGCGAACAACACATAGAAAATAGAATCTGTCAAAAACAGGACAGTCTGTAGCAATCTGAACATTCAGCATACTTCTATAACTCTAAATATTCTGAAAAATTAGGAAAAAATAAAAAAATTGTATAGAAGTACTGTGCAGAAAGTTTCAGAAGCTTTTGACATTCCAGTAAAAAAGTAAATTCATGCACTACAGACAAAGTTTCTGTTTTTGCACCGCACATAGGAAACAAACAATCTAATCATCCTAAAACCAAAAATTGCATATTATTTTTATAATACAATGGATATATACAAGGGGATAATTATTTTTGAGAAACTTCCATGAAAAATTCTACATTGTTTCCATGAGCATGAACACAAGTGTTCAAGGTCGACCCTCACTTCTCCAATGCATTACCTTCCAATCACTTCTCTTTTTGAAAAAGTTTTTAGGCATAAGAGGCAAGTAACTTTTTTGTATTTTTCATTATTTTAATTTTTTTCGTTTCACCCACAACTAAACAAAAACAAAAGGGAAAACAAAATCTACTTAGTGAAGAAAGCAAACAAGCATACACGAAAATATCAACCCCACACTATTGCTCCCCGGCAACGGCGCCAGAAAAGATCTTGATAATCCCCAAGTGCAAGGAATCATCATAGCAATTTCCAAAGTTGGAAGTGATAAGTATGGAGTGTCGAACCCACAAGGAGCTAAAGGTAAGATCAATATGCTCTCAAGTCCTATCCGCCACTAATACGACTCTACGTACACCGAACGTCCACTTCCATCTAGAAACGTTAAATAAAACTACGTTGTGGGTATGAAGAGGATAACTTTGCATGATGTAGGAGAACTAAAATATAAAATAGGTGCTGTTAACATAAAGTTAGAATATATTACTATATATTATAAATAGCGAGTGTGGAATAGTGATGGATCGGTGTGCGGAATTATCTAGGCAATTGTTGACAAGATCAGTAGTCGTTATTGCAATTTCATATGAGGGAGAGGCGTCGGTGTCAAAACCGGTGGATCTCAGGTAGGGGGTCCCAAACTGTGCGTTTAAGGTCGATGGTAACAGGAGATAGGGGACACGATGTTTACCCAGGTTCGGGCCCTCTCTATGGAGGTAATACCCTACTTCCTACTTGATTGATCTTGATGAATATGAGTATTACAAGAGTTGATCTACCACGAGATCGTAATGGCTAAACCCTAGAAGTCTAGCCTGTATGATTATGATTGCCTCTATGGACTAAACCCTCCAGTTTATATAGACACCGGAGGGGACTAGGGTTGTACAAAGTCGGTAACAGAGAAAGGAATCTTCATATCCGAACGCCAAGCTTGCCATCCACGCCAAGGCGAGTCCCATCCGGACACGGGAGAGAGTCTTCTCTCTTGTATCTTCATGGCCCATCAGTCTGGCCCATGTCACATAGGCCGGACGCCCGAGGACCCCTTAATCTAGGACTCCCTCAGTAGCCCCTGAACTAGGCTTCAATGACAATGTGTCCGGCGCGCAGATTGTCTTCGGCATTGCAAGGCGGGTTCCTCCTCCGAATACTCCAAAGCATCCTTCGAACACAGAAAACATGTCCGGCTCTGCAAAATAAGTACCACACACAACCGCGGAGAGTATAATATTTCACGAGTCCAATCTGCTGACAACTTTTGTAGCGTGACATCACGTCCCTGCCCAGTCATTATTTTGAACCGTTTTTAGCCTCCCGCTCCATATTTCGAGATGCGGTTTCATTGGCATGTCTTGTCAAAGCAAAGATCGTGTCCCCTTATTGCGGGATTCTCATCAATACGGGCGTGGGTAATCCAACCGTGCCGTCTGCACGGCCCTTGGGAAATAGGCAAGTTTTAAGGCGAGTGGGAGGCGCTTGATATTCGCTGCCTTTATAAGGAGATAAGGATTCACCCCTTTCACCCACGCCTTCTCTCTCTCTCTGCCCACCCCTTCTCGAGCTCCAGCGCCCAAGTCCTCATCTTTTCCGCCTCAAGAAAGCACTCCGATCATGTTCAGATCCGGAGCACAGGGCAAGTGGATGGTCTCCTCCATCAAGGAGAAGGACATCATCAAGCTCCGGAGGCCGGGTATTTGGCCAAGGAAGTCGCCCAACGGCTTTCGGCCAAGGGACAGATCGTCCCCACCCCTGAGCCCCATGAGAGGGTAGTGTTCATCCCCCACTTCGTCCGCGGGTTTGGATTTCCTCTCCACCCATTCGTCCGCGGACTCATGTTCTACTACGGGCTGGATTTCCATGATCTGGCCCCCAACTCCTTCCTCAACATCTCAGCATTTATTGTCGTGTGCGAGGCCTTCCTCCGCATCTCACCCCACTTCAGACTGTGGTTAAAGATCTTCAACGTGAAGCCGAAGGTGGTGGATGGCCAACACGTATAGTGCGGAGGCACCATGGTGAGCAAGATGCCCAACGTCATATGGCCCAAGGGTACCTTCGTGGAAACCATCAAAGGGTGGCAACAGCAGTGGTTTTATGTCACAGAGCCGCGCGATGCCACCTGGGTCACGGCTCCCGAATTCAGGCCCAGGGCCCCAATGCGGCTCACCTCCTGGCTAGAGAAGGGCCTGGATTGGGCCTCGTCGGACGAGCTGACAGCGCTGCAGATGCGCATCAAGAGCATGGTAGACAAGAGCATAAATCTTGTCAATGTGATCTAGGTGATGCTTTTTCACCGGATCCTTCCATGCCAAAGCCGGACCTGCAATTTGTGGGAGTTCGATCCGGCCAAGCACCAAACCCTGCAACATTTCTTCAGCGTTACGCACGAAGGCATTTGGAAGGTGCTCTTCAAAGCCAATGAGACGTGGCCAAAGGAGACCGAAGACCGTGGGTACAACCTAACCCATCCCGCCAGTCCGGTAAGTTTTTTCGTGTTTTCAAGGTGTATCCTTTACTTATATACTCAAGGAGAATGTCTAAGCTTCCCCATCTTATTTTTTCATGGCTGGACAAAGAAGGTGTGGCAGATCAAGTGTCCGGCTCCCCTGCCCGAAGACCCAGAAATCCCGCTTCTGACGAAGATGCTGGTTCCGGCGCCCTACCAGGCGCCGGAGAAGAAGGCCAAGGGGACCACAGATGGCCTCTGCCATAAGGGCACTTCGGACGTGATGTCCGAAGACGCCGAGACCCACTCCCCACCCGCCACCGATGAGGAGGAGGAGGAGGAGGAGGAAGAAAGCAACCCCCCTGAGGGGGAGGAAGAAAAGGGCGGCCTCCACACATCTGGAGGCCGAAGCGTCCAAGAATGGGAGAGCCTCCCTCGCGGACGACACCGCGCCGGATACTGACAGCAGCTCGGAGTGGCGCCCCTGGGATAAGCCCCTGGCCGAATCATAAGTACTCAAAGGCACTGACGCACTCATATATCCACCTTCTTCACTTTGTAGTGCTGACATGCTGAATCATGCACTGCAGTCCGGCCCACGACAGCTCCCAGCGATCCTCATCGGGGGGTTCCCTGGATTCAAAGGCGATGGACAGCGAGTCGCCGCCGGCGGCTTCCTCTCCCAAGGCCAAGGCGACACCGAGGTGCTGTCCCGAAGGACCTTCCCAGGCCAGGGAGAGGTTCAGGAGGCCGTCAGGGTGGCACCAGGGGGTGACCCCTCGGCCGCCGGACACATGGGGGAGCAAGTCCCCCTGGGGACTGGCGATGGGGGCCATATCCAGTTCGGCCCCTAGCCGGATATCATTCCGGAGTCCAATACGGCTCCGGAATCATGCAAGCAGGTTCCTTTGAAAGAAGGAGGTGCGCCTATTCCGCTAGTGTCCTCTGTCCATCCGGAGGCACCGGATAATCTAGTGGAAGCGCTGCAAGGTGCTTCCATTGTTGAGGAACACCGTATCCTTATCGGTACGGTGGTTGAGCGGGTTCAGTCCGTTAAAAGCGGACTGACCGAAGCCTGCACCAGCCTTCTGACAGGCTTTGAGGTATGTGACGCAATTTATGTAAAAAGAATGCCATAGTATAGACAGTAGCCCGTGAGACTCTGTCCGGTGTTCGGAAAGAAAAGCCGGACAAAGGATCAAATAAGTTTGCAGGATGCTAACCACACATGTCTATGTGTAATAAGCAGGCGTCATTGCTGGCTGCAGCCTCTCCTGCTGCCGAATTCTCCGGACTAAAGCAGAGGCTGGAGCGGGCCGAGGAGGAGCTCAGCCAAGCAAGAAAGCAGCTGGGGGATAAGCAAGGTATATAATGACCTACTCAGATATAGAGAGATATTAATTGTTTGTGTTGACCAGAGTGCCATGATATTTGTAGGAGCGGCGACCGAGGTGGAGACCCTCAAGAAGGCGCTGGCCGAGGCCCAAAAGAAAGCGGCAAAGGAGCAGGCCACCCGTGAAAAACACGAGGCCAGAGTTGATGAGGTCCACCGGGAGCTCCAGGACGCCGTGAAGAAATGCGAGTCCTTGGAGCGCAATATTGCGGATCAAGAGACCGAACTCGCCAAGGCTCGCCAAAGCGCACAAGATGCCCGGGTTGAAGCCCAGGGCGCCCTCAAGGAAATCCAAGAGGCCAGAAAGATCGCGGCGGGTAAGGCCTTCATTATGCAGAGCAAATATGTGAAGAAGAGGTATCTCTTACTAACCCGGATTTGGAGTTCTCCAGGAGTGTTTGGGGATCTGCCGCGCAGTGTTGCTGACGCTGCCGAGTTCTTCCGAGCTGAAGAAGGAAGCTCAATGGAGAAGCTGTTCTGGTCGCAATATCTTGCGCCAGAGCGTCCAGTGCCCTTTAGTGATCAGCTAAAACAGCTGACCGAACTGCATAGGGTGGCCGAACTGGCCATGAAGGATTTGATAATCCGTTTATGGCCTGCCGAAGCCATACCCAGTAGCTACTTCGGACTCGTGAAGTGGCTGATCAATGCCTGCCCCCGGCTTGAAGCCATCAAGCGGTCGGTCTGCATCGAAGGTGCGCGGATGGCCTTCGCCCGTGTCAAGGTGCAGTGGGCGAAGATGGACGCCATCAAACTCACGACCGAGGGACCGCCCGTGGGGAAGGAGCACCGCACGCCCGAGCGGTATTTTGATGATCTCCTGAAGGGATCCCGCATTGTAGGGGGCCAGTGTTCAAAAGACATTATCTTTGAATGAAGATATTCATGTTATCCCTCCTGTATTATGGAACAATGCCATTATGTAATATAATGCTTGTTTATTTTACCTCCTGTGCGGCTGTTTTGTTAAATTTGAGAGCTGGCCAGTCGTCTGCTTCAGCCCCCACGTAGGTAGTACGGGGGTGTTCGGGATGGAATCTAAACACTCTTGATCCAAAAGTTTGGTCCTTGAAGGAGGTGTTTAGCGCAACGAACCAGGTAATCAGACTATGTGGCCTTATCACCCTCACTTAGCCATAGGAGTTTGACAATAGAAATGTAGGCGTAGCCCCAAGCTAGTATTTAATCTGGACTAGGGTGTTGTAGACACCTGATCGGGTGAAGGCCGATCCGTCGCATGAGGCGGAAAAATCGCAAAAGATTTTTAACCTCCGAATAGATGACCAGCTCTCGCCGCATCATGACAGTCAGTTCTCGGCTTTCTCTACTGAGGTGTTTGCTCGGATAAACCAGAGACACAATCGCAGTAGTTCTCCCTTTACTACCCTAGCCGATAGAATGGAACGTAAGGTTGCAAGCACAGGAGCCGGGCAACCCAACTATTGACCAAAGGCATGATCCGGAGCCGATGCATATAATGCTAAAATTCGGGGTGCCGAACTGTACTGTAAAAGTGTTCGGACTTTGCAGCCATAGTATGGGGCGCAATGAAGCCCCTGGCCAATTTAAAGCATACCAAAGTGTACGGGTGCAATCGATAAGAATAGCGAAATAAAATGAAGTAGTAAGCTAGTGCCACATAAGTTGGGCCGCAAACTAATTCCATTATAGTTTGATTAATACGCAAAGCGTATTTGTACAAATAGTGCGATAAACAACAGGGCTATTTAACATGCCAAGATCAAGGGGAAGCTGCATGCGGGTCCTCAAAACAGATAGAATGATCGATAAGGGGAAGATCTAGAGATTCCTCCGCACATATATGATGCTTGCTGCCTTGGTATATCCATCCTTCGAAAGGACCGATGAGCAGGCCGCCGTGAGGGGCCTGTGGAAAAGAAACCTGAAAAGGATAAAAAGAAAAGTGAAAGTATGTGTGTCCAGGGAAGGTCGAGCCATAGTATGGACCACAGTGTGGTTATGCCTCCGTCTCTACCCATGGTATTTTTAGTGTGTAGTTATGTACGCGCGGTACATATGCCGCCACTTGGTCGGGACTGAGACGAAGGTCAAATTGCTAGTCTAACTCCTGATGAGCCGGATTGTCATGCTGCGGAGTAGTCCGGACTCGTTTGACAGTGTCCAGGAGCTTGGCCGCGGAATAAAAATTCTGCCTTAAATGGCCGCTCTGTACTTCCGCTGCCAGGGCCGCGGTGTGCTCCTCGGTACGGAGGGAGCGCTCCGTGTTTCCATTGACTGTTATGACGCCGCATGGTCCGGGCATCTTGAGCTTGAGATAAGCATAGTGTGGCACCGCATTGAATCGAGCAAATGCGGTTCATCCGAGCAGTGCGTGATAGCCACTACGGAAGGGGACGATATCGAAGATCAACTCTTCGCTTCGGAAGTTGTCCGGGGATCCGAAGATGACCTCCAATGTGATTGAGCCCGTGTAGCAGGCCTCTACACCTGATATAACTCCTTTAAAGGTAGTTTTTGTGGGCTTGATCCTTGGATGCCCATTTTGTGCACTGTATCCTGATAGAGCAGGTTGAGGCTGCTGCCGCCGTCCATGAGGACTCGCGTGAGGTGGAATCCATCAATTATTGGGTCGAGGACCAGTGCACTGAGCCGCCATGACGGATACTAGTCAGATGGTCCCTGTGATCGAAGGTGATCGGGCATGACGACCATGGATTGAATTTTGGGGCGACTGGCTCTATCGCGTAGATGTCCCTGAGCGCGCGTTTGCGCTCCCTCTTGGGGATATGGGTGACATATATCGTGTTCACCATTTTAACCTGAGGGGGAAACTTCTTCTGTCCCCCTATGTTCGGTGGACGGGGATCCTCGTCATCGTCCACATTGTGCGACCCCTTCTCCTTGTTCTCGGCATTTAACTTGCATGTTGGTATGATTGGCTGGCTTATCGGGGGTGCCGTGTATCTGACATGGACGATCAAGTATGTGGTCTAAGCTGGATGAGCCCGGATTGTTCCTTTTAAATGGCTTCTTCCGCTGGCCGGACTTGGAGCCACTGAATCCGGCGTTGACTGTCGTGTCATCGGTATTGTCACCGTTGTTTCGATGCTTGTGTTTGTTGCGTTGGGGCTTACCGTTGCTATTTCTGGCTTCAGAAGTGCCAGGTTCACTTGCATTGTTATTGCTACGGGCTAACCAGCTATCTTCACCTGCGCAAAAGCGGGTCATGAGTGCCGTGAGGGCTTCCATGGACTTCGGCTTTTCCTGGCCGAGGTGTCAGGCGAGCCATTCATCGCGGCTGCTGTGTTTAAAGGCCGCTAGGGCTTCAACATCCGGATAGTCAACGATCTGGTTCTTTTTAGTTAAGAACCTAGTCTAGAATTTCCTGGCTGACTCTCCAGGTGTTGGACTATGTGACTTAGGTCATCGGCATCCGGAGCTCGAACGTATGTACCTTGGAAGTTATCGCGGAAGGCGTCTTCCAGGTCCTCCCAGCTACCAATGGAGTTTTCGGGCAGGCTGTTCAACCAGTGCCGAGCTGGTCCCTTGAGTTTTAGTGGGAGGTATTTGATGGCATGAAGATCATCACTGCGGGCCATATGAATATGGAGAAGAAAATCTTCGATCCATACAGCGGGGTCGGTTGTCCCATCATATGATTCGATGCTCATGGTTTTAAACCCTTCTGGGAATTCGTGCTCCATTACTTCATCAGTGAAGCAAAGGGGGTGTGCAGCGCCTCTATATCAGGCCAGATCACGACGTAGCTCGGATGGAGTCCGTCTGCGGTTTTCGGCCCGGGCATGATTATGCTTGTCACGTTCGGCTAGATAACCGTCGTCGCGTGTCGGGGCACGCCCCCATGATCCGTAGATCAATGTGGTCTGTCCTGCTCTACTGTCCAGGTCCTGCCGCAGGTCATATGTATATCCTCGAGCTGTTTTATCTCTACCTTTACGGCGAGGTAGTATGGGCTGGTGTTCGGCTTGAGTTGTCGCTTTGTCCCGGCCACGTGGTGGTCGGTCAGCCGCATTACGCGTTGATGGTATGGGCTCAAGTGCATCGTCATCAAATTGAGGTAGCAATTTGCGCTTCGGGTAACTTTTGGTTGGGCGCTCAAGGCCATATTCCTCGGCTGCCAGGACATTAGTCCATTTATCGTTGAGCAGATCTTGATCAGCTTGAAGCTGCTGCTTCTTTTTCTGGCTCCTTGGAGTGGCTATTAGCTGGCGCTTAAAGCGCTCCTGCTCAAGAGGTTCCTCAGGCACGATAAAATCCTCGTTGCCGAGGCTCACCTCATCCTCGGAGAGCGGAAGATAATTACTGTCCTCCGAGTCTTCGTTTACGGCCTATTCATCAGGGCTGACTCGCCCATCTTTCCGTTCGTCCTGTTCGGAGGCTGGCTCAACGGGGTCTTCATTGTCTTCGGCATCGTCTAGAGTATTGTTTTCTCCTGTGCCGGTATTGCTGTCTTTTCCATGGTGTGACTTAGAGCGGCGCCGCTGTCGTTGGCGCTTTGGCTGTATCTCAGGAGGTTTATCCTTGACTGGATCTTCCTTGTCATCGCCGCTATTCTCTTTGGGTGTATCCAACATGTACACGTCATACGAAGAGGTGGCTGTCCAGCGTCCGGTAAACGGCGGGTTTTGGGCCTGCTCTTCTCCGGCATCGTCGTCCATACCGTCGATGTCTTCGGAGCTGTAATCGAGCATGTCGGTTAAGTCCTCGATAGTGGCTATAAAGTGGGTGGTGGGACGTAGAATTGCCTGCTCTCAGCCCCTAGTCCGGGCTGGGTGTAGTTCGTACATTGCTCCTCTGTAATGACGAGGGATCGCATTAAGTCCAAAGCCTCGCTTAAAGGCGAGGTTTGGCCCGAGAGAAGAGGGCCCGTGGAGTGCAGCGAGAGGGAGACTCCTTGGCCGAACTCGCACGATGCTGACTCCGAGGATTCGGAGCCAGTTTCCGGAGAAGGGTCCGGCTTCATGATGGTTGCCAGCGACACTACTTCCCCCGGCTCTCCCACAATGGGCCTAGTGGCCGCAGATAGTCCGGCGAGCTCAGGGAGCCCGTCTTCGGACCTGGCGATACGCTCCGGATCTAAGGCCAGAGCGGAGGTTGGGGGCGCGAATCCTTGGAATATCAAGTCTCCTCGGATAGCAGCAACATAGTCCAGATTTCCAAAACTAATCTGGTGACCTGGGGCGTAGCTGTCGATCTGCTCTAGATGGCCAAGCGAGTTGGCCCGCAGTGCGAAGCCGCCAAACACAAAGATCTGCCCGGGGAGGAAAACCTCCCCCAGGGCAGCATTGTTGTAGATGATTGATGGAGCCATCGAACCTTCTGGTGACGACGCAGCGGAACTCTCAATGAAAGCACCAATGTCGGTGTCAAAACCGGCGGATCTCGTGTAGGGGGTCCCGAACTATGCGTCTAAGGTCGATGGTAACAGGAGACAGGGGACACGATGTTTACCCAGGTTCGGGCCCTCTGTATGGAGGTAATACCCTACTTCCCGCTTGATTGATCTTGATGAATATGAGTATTACAAGAGTTGATCTACCACGAGATCGTAATGGCTAAACCCTAGAAATCTAGCTTGTATGATTATGATTGCCTCTACGGACTAAACCCTCCAGTTTATATAGACACAGGAGGGGACTAGGGTTGTACAAAGTCAGTTACAGAGAAAGGAATCTTCATATCCGAACGCCAAGCTTGCCATCCACGCCAAGGAGAGTCCCATCCGAACACGGGAGAGAGTCTTCTATCTTGTATCTTCACGGCCGATCAGTATGGCCCATGTCACATAGGCCAGACGCCCGAGGACCCCTTAATCCAGGACTCCCTCAATAGGCATAAGCTAACATACTTTCTGTTCTTGGATCATATGCACTTATGATTGGAACTCTAGCAAGCATCCGCAACTACTAAATATTATTAAGGTAAAGCCCAACCATAGCATTAAAGTATCAAGTCCCCTTTATCCCATACGCAACAACCCCTTACTCGGGTTTAAGCTTCTGTTACTCTAGCAACCCACTATAAGCGAATCATGAACGTATTGCAACACCCTACAACGGGAATCCTTCACGTGTGCGCGGCATGGAAGGCACCATAGGACAGAACCAAAATAAAACATACAACTCAAACCAATCTAGATCATCAATCAACCCAAAAGACAAAAGAAATCTACTCAAAACATCATAGGATGGCAACACATCATTGGATCATAATATGTGGCATAAAGCACCATGTTCAAGTAGGGGATTACAGTGGGGTGTGGGAGAGTGGACTACTTAAAAGAGATGAGGAAGGTGATGAAGATGGTGATGCTGATGAAGACGATCACCGCGGTGATGATTCCCCCGGCGGCGCTCCAGTGCCACCGAGAGAGAGGGGGAGAGAGTCTCCCCCTTGTGCTTCCTCCTCCATGGCCTCCCCCCTATATGGGGAGAGGTTCTCCCTCTGGTCCTTGGCCTCCATGTTGATGATGGCCCCTTCCGGGATCCTCCTCCATGGCCTCCGGTGATGATGGCCCCCTCCGTCAGGATGCCAGAGAGGGACTAGATTGATTCTTCGTGGCTAAAGAGGCTTGCGGTGGCGGAACTCCCGATCTAGGTTTCTTTCTGGGGGTTTGGTATTTATAGGAATTTTTGGCGTCGCTTTCACGTCAAGGGGGTCCACGAGGCAGCGGCAAGACAGGGGGCACGCCCTAGGGGGGTGGGCATGCCCTCCACCCTTGTCGCTTCCTCGTGAAGATTATGGTCCAACTCTTGTGCTTCGGGGTTCTCTTTTGGTCCATAAAAATTCACCATAAATTTTTAGCCCATTCCGAGAACTTTCATTTCTACACAAAAAATGACACCACTGTAGTTCTGCTGAAAATAGTGTCAGTCGGGTTAGTTCTAATCAAATCATACCAATATCATATAAAATTGTTGTAAACATGGCATGAATACTTCGTAAATTATAGATATGTTGGAGACATATCACTGCTCCTTGGTGTTCGCCTTCGCCGTCACCGCTAGTTGCCTCGCGACTTCAACGTCCTTCAGCTACCCCTTGAGGCTGTTGATCTTGGTCTTGAGCTGTTGGGTTCTACGGCAAGGTGCGTTGACTGCAAACTAAAATTTCCTACACGCAGAACAAGCAGGAACATGCTACGGGAGATGGATCACGGATCGTTACCACTAGACGCGCAGTGCCGTGCAGCGGAAGAAGAGTTGGGGCAGCGTGTCCGCGTGGTTCGTCTCCTCCTCGTCCGATCTCCCTCGAACAGCCGGTCGTCGGATCCCACGTATAGGTTCGCTGGAGCGGCTCAAGTGCACCGCCCCTAACGGTATTTGTGCGTGCAGGAGGAACACCGTGCGGAGGACTGCTAGGTCCGATCACACAGTCGGCGAAGAGTGGAGGTGGCTATTCGCAACACATGCAAACCTTAGTGATAGCGCCAAAGCGATCAACCGAATGAGTGTGCCGCACCTCCACTTTATATAGGCGTCCGTCGCCGGCTCAACACTTGGGCCTCGCACGGACCCTAAAGCCCAAAATCTGTTCGGCCGGGATCAGAGTCCGAGTAGGATCACATCTGACTCGTGGAGTCCGATCCGGCCTCCCAGGTTCCTTCTCTTAAGAGCGCGACCCCTTAGGTTCAAGTCAGCTTGGTCGCAGGTCGGATCACCTCCAACCTGCTCGGCTGGTAGTGGCCTCTAGCAAGGCGTGCCAACCACCAAGTAGACAATGAAGCTGGTTGGCAAACCTGTACATCACACTTCCATTCCTTTTGCCACATGATATATGTTGTCGGGCTCAAGGAGAGTCTGTCATCCTTGTGCTAGCCCGACCTCTTTCTCGTTCCAGTGATGCCGATCACAAACCGGATTATCTCATAATCCTTGTCGCATGGCCATGCTTATCCTGGTTGGATCACACGAGGGGCCCAGAGTATATATCTCCTAATCGGAGGGGCAAATCCCATCTTGCTCGACCATGTCTCGCAACATGGGTCTAGACAAGCCTGAAACCTACCTTTGTAACTACCCAGTCACGGAGTAGCGTTTGGTTGGCACAAAGCAAGTCTGTCACCATCCCGAGTACATGCGCCAGCTCAGGTCTTAGGACATAGAACGTATGTTGTACTAGAGACACACAGATGACATATCGTTGTGTCTCATAGTTGGGTCTGTCCGACCAGATCCTTCCGAGTCCGTATTATCCGGTTAGCATCCAATGCTCCATGGCCAGTGAGACCAAGCCATCGACCGTGTCATATGCTAGTCTAGTCGGCTGCGCGTCCACACAGCCCTTTCGTCTAGGGACCTTTTAGGACAGTCATCATACAATGCATAGTCCCACAAAAAAGTCACGTACTTGTTAATACACATCATTGATAATGTCCAAGGACTATCTTTATTCATAAACACATAGGAAATATCATCATACATGATTGCCTCTAAGGCATATCTCCAACAGTCTCCCACTTGCACTAGAGTCAATCAAATAGACATCGAATGCCTATAGCTCTAACATGCCCCTCATGCTTGGTTTGTGGAAGTGGCTTAGTCAATGGATCTACAACATTTGCATCCATGTGAATTTGGCATAACTCAACATCACCATTCTTTACGATCTTTCGTATCAGGTGATATTTCTGATCTATGTGCCTGGTCTTGTGGTGATTCCTCGGCTCCTTGGCTTGTGCGATGGCACCAGAATTATCACAATAAAGGTCCAACGGTTTTACCGAGGCTGGGAAAATACCAAGATCATCCACAAAGTTCCGGATCCAAACACCTTCCTTTGCAGCTTCACAAGCCGCAACGTATCCGGCTTCTGCGGTAGAATCGGCCACCGTATCTTTCTTGGAACTCATCCAGATCACTGCTCCTCTGTTCATGACATACACGAATCTGGACTGTGATCGACAATCATCTCTGTCGGTTTGGAAACTAGCATCGGTGTAACCCCTTACGACGAGCTCTTCCTCACCTCCATAAACTAGGAACATCTCTTTAGTTCTTTTCAGGTACTTCAGAATATTCTTCACCGCCGCCCAATGACTCTCACCTGGGTTGTCCTGGTATCTCCTTGTTAGGCTTATTGCAAAGGCACATCAGGCCTAGTACATGTCATGGCATACATGATGGATCTGATTGTTGCGGCATACAGAATCCTACTCATCCTGCTTCGCTCATCAGATGTCGAAGGACTCTGAGTCTCGCTTAGCCTTATACCATGTGAGAGTGGCAAGAACCCTTTCTTGGCCTCACTCATGTTGAACCGCTTCAACACTTTATCTATGTACGTGCTCTGGCTCAAGCCGAGCAGCCACCTCAATCTATCTCTATAGATCTTGATGACTAAAATGTAAACTGCTTCACCGACGTCCTTCATTGAAAGCTTGCCATTCAATGATTCCTTGACTGAGTTCAGCATCGGAACAGCATTTCCGATCAGTAGTATGTGGTCCACATACAAGATGAAAAACACTATCAAGCTCCCACTTAACTTCTTGTATAAACAAGAGTCCTCTTCAATTTTGATGAAGCCGAGACCAGTGACGACCTCATCAAAACGAATGTTCTAGCTCCGAGATGCTTGCCTCAACCCATAAATGGATCTCTTGAGATTGCATACCTTACTAGCGTACAAAACCCTAGGGTTGTATCATATACACGTCCTCGGTTAAATTTCCATGAAGGAAAGTCGTCCTGACATCCATCTGCCATATCTCGTAATCGAAATATGCAGCTATAGCTAGTACGATCCTCACCGATTTCATCATTGCTACCGGCGAGTAAGTCTCATCGTAGTCAATTCCTTAAACTTGTCCATAACCTTTAGCGACAAGACGAGCTTTGTGGATCTGAACATTTCCATCCACATCGGTTTTCTTCTTAAAGACCCATTTGCAGCCAATGGCCTTTACGCCAGGCGGCGGATCAACCAAGTCCCATACTTCATTCTCATCCATGGACTTTAACTCGGATCTCATGGCCTCTAGCCATGCCTCGGAATCTGGGCTCACCATCGCTTCCGCATACATGATTGGCTCGTCGCTTTCTAGCAACAATACATCACACACTCTGCGCAATCTTTCCGACCTCTGTGGTTCCGGTGCCGCTTCCACTACGGGTTCCTTGACTAACTCCAGTATGATCTCATCACCAGCCAAGCCGTCCCTGAGCGGTCCTCGAATTTCTTCGAGTCGGACCGTCCTCCCACTGGCCTCCCGACTGAGAAACTCTTTCTCAAGGAAAACCCCGTTCCGAGCAACAAACACTTTGTTCTCTTTGCGGTTGTAGAAGTTGTATCCCAAGGTTTCCCTCGGATATCCCAAGAATATGCATTTATCCGACTTGGGTGCAAGCTTGTCTGACATAAGTCACTTAACAAATGCTTCACAACCCCAAATCTTTAGAAAAGACAAACTGTGACTCTTCCTGGTCCACATCTCATCTGGTGTCTTGTCTACGGATTTTGACGGTACCCTGTTAAGTGTGAAATCTGCAGTTTCTAGAGCGTATCCCCAAAATGACAAGGGTAAATCCGATTTGCTCATCATTGACCAGACCATGTCCAACAAGGTCCTATTCCTCTGTTCCGACACGCCGTTTCTCTATGGCGTACCCGGACACTACAAAAAAAGACACATCCATGACATTTTGGGCCGAACGATTTTTTTTTCTGTCATGCTTGTGACACTTCTATGATGGTAAGTGTGACAAAACCTGGTATCATCATAGATGTGGTGGGCTCCTACTTCGATGACAAAAAATCATGACAGAAAATGGGCTTTTCATCCTGGGCGGGCCGGAGACTCAGCTGCATGACATTCTTTGGCCCGTCCATGACGGAAAAAATCATGGTAGAATCGAGGGAGAGGAAATATCGCGGAGTTCCCGGTTACGGTGGGTGGTCGGGGCCGAGTGATGCACTATGGTTTGCGCGTTTCTCTTGTGTACGGGCGTGTGTGTGAGGCGTTGGCTAACTGAACCTGGAGAGATCACACGTTACTGAACCCGAGCGATCGATCCCTTGGCTGTTAACTGAACCCGAGCGATTCACTCGCCGCTGACTGAACTCAAGCAATTCCTTTGCTGCTGCTGCTAACTGAACCAGAGTGATCGATCACTTCTGCTGCTTACTAAAGCCGATCGAGCCCCCGTGCGAGACGTAGCCAGTTGGTGTTGGGTTGCCTCTCGATGAACAGTGACCGTTGCTACTGTGCGCGCGGTACGTAGAACGAGTCGAGACATGGTGAGTCGAGCCGGTTGGTTGGCTGTGGATGAATAGTTCTCGGTGGGGGTTGGATGAACAGGACCCCGTGGTTGTAGGCCGTTGCCGCTGGATGAACAGGACCCCGAGGAGGCCGCCGCACCCCAGCCGGTTGGGGTGGATGAATAGGACCCCGTGGAGGCTCTATGAACAGCAACCGGTGGAGGCTGGATGAACAGTAGCCCGTAGAGGGTGGAGGAGGTCGACGGTGGATGAACAGTATCCCGTGGAGGCTGGAGGGAGGCGGTAGACGGTGGATGAACAGGACCCCGTTTCGACCGTAGGCGCTCCAACACAAGTCTGTTTCCTCCGTTTTGCAGTACGCCACACCCCTCCCGATCAACAGAACCCCGTTTCGACCGTAGGCACTTGAACACAAGTCCGTTTCCTCCATTTTGCGGTAGGCCACACCCCTCCCGATGAACAGGATCCTGTTTCGACCATGGTCGGTCGAACAGAAGGTCGTTTCCTCCGTTCTGCGGTATGCCAGACCCCGTTTTGGCTGTTCCGTCCAAGCCGGTTGGCTCTCGATGAACAGGACGCATTCCGATCTAGTCGGTTTCCTCCCGATGAACAGGACGTTGTTTCTCCGTTCCGACCCAGTCGGTTCGCTGCCCGATGAACAAGAAGCTGTTGCTGCCGTCCGTTGCCTCTCCATGTACAGAAGCCCTGGCCATCCATATATATGCGCGAGTACGCGCTCGAGACTCCGCCCGTATGTATGTACGTGGCCGTATTTTTTGCCCTGTGGCTGTACGTATGTGTATAGGACTTAGACGGGACTGCGTGAACTGCTATGTCGGGTGCTCTGCAATGACATGTGCTGCTACTTACTCGGCCACGGTTCATACTCGTAGAGAGACCGATCGACCAGTATGTACATACACGTTCGCGACCAGACAGACAACGCTACGTACGCTTTGACCGGGTGGGTCCCAACGGTCATGGAGGATAAGGACGCACTTCCTTGCATGCGAAGATATAGCTGGTCGGTCGCAGCTGTTAGGGGGAGGAATCGTTTTTATTTTGCGAGTAATAAGGAGGCACTTCCTTGTGTTCGAAGATGTAGTTGGTGGGTCCAGCTGTCAGCCTCACCGCCTAAACTCCTCTTCTGATGGCTATCCTTCGTTGACCACGCCGCACCGAGAGCACCAAGGCGGTGGACGACGACGAGGCCTAGGAAGGGAACGACGCGGAGCCGGGGAAGACGCGGCAGTGGATGGCCACGCAGAGGGGAGTACGTGGGTTGACTGCTTCGGCTGCGGTGCGAGGCTGCCATCACCGGAGAATAACAGGAGGTGTGGGTGGGTATAGAGGGATGGCATGGCCAGTGGTGGCAGCACAACCGGACATGGGAGGTAGGAGCAGGCGGCACGGCTGGCGCTGGTTTGGGCAGCTGGAGCAAGAAGACCAGAGGTGGAAGAAGCACAATGGCCGTTGGATGGACATCGTACGGTCACTGCAGCTAGAATCGTTTATGTTGACTAAGTTGACAAAGCCCTTGGTACAAGTCAACTTAGTAGGCCCACAGGTCAGCCTCCGAAACGGTGCACCCCAGATGTCAGGGGGAGGAATCATTTTTTGGGCGGCTGAAGCAAGAATATCCGAGATTTAAGAAGAAGCACGCATCTGTTGGATGGACATCCAACGACCACTGCTGCTAGAACCGTGTGTTGACTATAAGTTGACAAAGCCTTGCATACGTGTCAACTTAGTTTTTTTAGGGGACGCGTCAACTTAGTAGGCCCACAAGTGTGTGGCAGAGAACATATAGCCGATTTGCGATTTGTAAGAATGTACAACCCATTTTTGAATTCTAATGGAATTTACAACAGCCCATTTACAGTTTGTTAAAAGTACAACCCATTTTCTAGCTAGGACAATGATTAATAATTTCAACCAACCGCTCAAAACGGAATTCAATAAAATTTCCCACATTTTGATGGGATCCAAAATATTTTAATCCCGAAATTTCTAGTCAGATTAAATGTAATTTCAAAATAAATTTGTATTACGTAAAAATCCAATGAAATATTGCGCGCGCAACAATTAATGAAGTTAAAATTTCCAAAATCCAAAAATAATTTTTTTAAAACTAATTACATGTTTGGTGCATTTTTTATAGTTACTGCCCAGTTTTTATAATTACATCCCATTTATTATTTCTTAAAAGCCATTTTCTTGTTAAGCCTAATGCATCCCTCCTAGGAAAGATTTGCAGCCCAGCGAGGCGGAGAATAACAAGTTGACCTTGCCTGGGTATTCCTAAAAAAAGTATAGCTGGGCTAGCCATTTTAAGCTTGAAAAAAATAATATCTGGGCTGGATATCTGGACTGGGCTAGACGGGCCATAGCCCGCCCAGTTAATACCCTGCTCTCCTCTGAACAACAACAAAAACAACGGTCAAGAAAAACTCTGCAGTGCTCACACCTTAAAAACACAAATATTGCTCGAGCTGCTTGGTCCCAGCTGTCGGCCGCTCCTTGTGCAATTCTCTCGTTTATTAACTACATAGGTTGACAATGGTGTGGGACCGTGATGTCAGGAAACGAGGAGGAAGCAAAAAAATTATAGTTGTATATAATAAGGAGGCACTTGCGTACGTGCGACTATGGCCCTGGTGGGTCCCCACTATCATCCTCTCCAAGTAAAGTAATCTCCTCATTCCTCATGTCCGTTGACCATGTTGACAACGCGAGACGGCGGCGCCACGGCGAGCGCAACAATTCGAAGGACGACGAAGAGGGCCTCACGGGCCCTATGAATGGTCTGATACGTCGCCCGCTGCTCATTCAGGAAGCCAAGATCATAGGGCCACATGTCCGCGACGACATTGTCGTTCGCTTGTTCGCCGGTGCTCGTTGAGGAGATGGAGGTTGCAGCATAGGTCCTCCTGCGCTGGTAGCTCTTTGTAGGATCGAAAGTATGTCTAGAGGGGGTGATTAGACTACTTGACCAAAATCTATCCTTTTCTCGATTTTAAGTCTTGGCAGATTTTAGCAACTTAGCACAAGTCAAGCAATCAACCAACACATGCAAGTCTAAGAGTATAGCAGCGGCATGTAAATAATTGCACATGAAGGTAAATGGAGGAGTTTGGAGGGAGCAAATGCAATGTAGACACGGAGATTTTTGGCGTGGTTCCGATAGGTGGTGCTATCGTACATCCACATTGATGGAGACTTCAACCCACGAAGGGTAATGGCTGTGCAAGTCCACGGAGGGCTCCACCGACGAAGGGTCCATGAAAAAGCAACCTTGTCTATCCCACCATGGCCATCGCCCATGAAGGACTTGCCTCACTAGGGTAGATCTTCACGAAGTAGGCGATCTCCTTGCCCGTACAAACTCCTTGGTTCAAATCCACAATCTTGTCGGAGGCTCGCAAGTGACACCTAACCAATCTAGGAGACACCACTCTCCAAAAGGTAATAGATGGTGTGTTGATGATGAACTCCTTGCTCTTGTGCTTCAAATGATAGTCTCCCCAACACTCAACTCCCTCTCACATATTTGGATTTGGTGGAAAGATGATTTGAGTGGAAAGCAACTCGGGGAAGGCTAGAGATCAAGATTCTTGTGGTTGGAATGGAATATCTTGGTCTCACCACATGAGTAGGTGGTTCTCTCTCAGAAAATGTATGCTGGAAGTGTAGGCACGTTCCAATGGCTCTCTCCATGAATGAAGAGTGGGTGGAGGAGTATATATAGCCTCCACACAAAATCTAACCGTTACACACAATTTACTAAACTCAGTGAGACCAAATCATGAAACTCGGTCAGACCGATTTAGTTCAAAATGTGAACGTTAGGATTTTCGGTGGGACTGACATGTCAACTCGGTGGGACCGATTTCAATAGGGTTAGGGCATAACGTAATGTCGGTGAGACCGATCACATAAACTCGGTGAGACCGATTTCTATAATAGGCAAACACAGAGTTGGTCGGGAAAACTCGATGGGACCGAATCGCTCATTTCGGTGAGACCGAAACGTTACGAAAGGGAAATAGAGAGTTTGCATTGCGAACTCGGTGGGACCGATCGCTCATCTCAGTTAGACCGAAACGTTACGAAGGGAAACAGAGAGTTTGCAATCCCATCTCGGTGAGACCGAGATCCCTATCGGTGAGACCGAACTGACTAGGGTTTCTGGAAATGGGTATGTCAAATGAACTCAGTGGCGCCGGATAGATCAAATCGGTGGGGCCGAGTTTGAATTTTGGTTTGGGACATATGTGGATATGAGAAAGTGGTTGAGGGCTTTTGAAGCATATCACTAAGCATTTTGAGCAAGCAAGCCATTAAGCAACACCTCATCCCCTTTTAATAGTATTGGCTTTTCCTATGGACTCAATGTGATCTTGGATCACTAAAAATGAAAATGTAGAGTCTTGAGCTTGAGCCAATATGTGTCCTTAGCATTTTTAGGGGTCCACATTCCTAGTCCATGCCATGTCGATCATTGAACTTTCTGAAATGAACATCTTGAAAGAGCATTAGTTCAATGAGCTATATGTTGTTAGGAATTACCAAAACCACCCAGGGATAGTTGCACTTTGAATCTACCCCTTTTTGGTAATTGATGACAACATATAGATCAAAGCTTCGACAAATGATAATAAGATTGAAATGCGTCGTCGCTTTGAGAAGTATGTGATAAGTAAGAGCTCCCCCTAAATTTGTGCATTATTTAAAATTTGCTTTTGAATGCAAATGCACAATCGATTAGGATCATGGGTTACTCTTCCATGTCACATACATCTTGGTGGAGCACTCAAAATGATAGAAAGTAAAAACATGCCCTCATCACCAAGGCAAAGTGAATGATTATATAGAATGGATAAGAGATAACATCATTCAAGCATAAGTATTAATGTATGATATGATCAAACATATGATCATACAAGTATCTCACACACATAGACAAAGAGTATCAAGCAAGCGCACAAAAGTATCAACCAAATAGCAAAAGAGACAAAAGAAGCAAAAACACTCTCTCTCGAGGCCTATGATCTATACATTTCTCCCCCTTTGGCAACAAGTTACCAAAAAGTTTGAAAATGCATAGTGCTATGCGTTTCTCTAGGCTTGATCTTCGGGAGGTGGTGTTGAGAGGACTCCCAGGATGAATGCATCTGTGGAAGTTGATGGAGCTGGTGGAGTGGCAACTGGAGGTGGCACTGATGATGTGGCTGGAGGTGCTGATGAAGTTTCTCTTGTGTCAGCCATGGGCACTGCAGCAGATGTCTGACCTCTTGGCACTCTTTGAAAGGCATCTATGGTAGCCTGCCCTTTCTTCTCCTCAGCTTCTTCCTGGAGCTGCTCAACTGATGTCTCCATCTGTGTCACTTTTAGATCAAGATCATAGAACTTAGTCTCAATGATCCTTTCCAGGCTCTCCTGGTTCTGAGTCAGGGTGGCCAATTCTTTCTCAACCCTCAAGGTTGCTTGAATCAGATATCCAAGTTGATCTTGCTTAGCCTTTGCTTTCTCTCTCTTTTCTTGTGTCTCTACAGATGTGGATCATCTTCATTCATGACAAAAGTGTTGTCCTCAAAATCTGGTCTCAAGGGTAGATGCTCCTTATCTAACAAGTAGGTGCATGTGCCCATCTTGGAGTTGATGAGCATTTGAATATGTGGAGCATACCCACATGATCTCTTTTGATCTACAGATGTCCTCTTGATTGTTTCCACAATCAGGCTCATGACTTTGAATTTTTGGGGCGCATCAAACAATTGTAGCAAGTTTATGGAATGGCCTCTGATCATCTTGTGATCTCCAGATTTGGGCAACAAGTTATGCCTCAAGATGGTGTTAATTGTGGCCAAACCAGATAACAGATAATGAACAGAGCCTATCTTATGAGTTTCCAGGGCTTTGTCAGGAATCTCCTTGTACATATTTGCCATTGAGTTGTGGTATTTCTTCTTCTTGGCATAGACATCCAAGTCATCCTCATGCTCTTCAAGGGCATTGATCAATTTTGCCCAGTTAGCAAATGTTGATTGGTACCTTGTACCCTCATACATCCAAACAATTCTGCCATCTGGATAGAAACGAGCGGTAGAATATAATTGCATAATGAGCTCATCATTCCACTTGGTCAACTTCTGGCCCACAAACTTGTCCACTCCACATAGCCTAAAGCTCTCATACACACCTGGAAAATGATCTTCGTTCTCATCGATGTATTTCCAATCTGTCCACTTCATATCACAAACAATGGGCTTCTTATCAAGCAAGATGGTTTCATAGAAGTCCTGCTGCTCCTTGGTGTGGAACTTGTAATCCACAACAGTCCTTCTCCTCACAACATATGGATCAGTTTGTCTCCAAAGTCTGAGACCTGCATCCTTCCTGATGTTCATGTCTTCTGCCACTGGATGACTATCGTCATTGCCAGGGATCTTGGGCTTGAGCTTCCTAAGCACTTGGGCTTCAACATCTTCTTCATCAATCTCAGGCACTGGGGCCTTGTTCTTTTCAGCAGCTGGAATATTTCTTGTACTCCTCTTGGGTGCAGTCTTTGGAGCTGGAGCAGAAGCTTTGGGAGCTGTCTTGGGCTTAGAAGGGGCAGCCCTGGACTTGATGGCATCCCCCATCAGCTTTTGAGTCTTTGATGCTGGTGCAGCATCTTCTTCCTCTTCTTCATCATCATCAGATGAGTGTCTCTCAAATTCTGCCATGGGATCTACCTTCTTGCACCATCTCCCTCTCTTTCTTTCCTTTTTCTTCTTGCCCTCACCAGCAGCCTCTCCACCAGTTGATTTGGAAGTTTCAAGAGTGGAGGCTCTGGCCTTTGACATAGGCACTTTCTTTGCTGGAGCCTTCTTGTGCAGACCTGGCTTAGTTGTAGCAGCAACAGCATATTCCTTCTTCAACACCTTCTTCTTGGAGCTGACCTCCTCCTGAGAGCAACATAATCCTCATCCTCTGAGTCAGAGTTTCTCTTCCTCGTCCTTGTGGCTGCTTTGGGCAAGTTGCTTGGAGTACTCCTTCTGCCCTCATCATAGCTGCTAGAGGGACTAGTGCCCTCACTCAGGTTCACCCGCTCTTCTGACTTGTTCTGGTTATCACTCTGATCAGACATTCTAGCAAAACAAACTGATAGTAGACCCTGTGAATAGTTATGGATGAGATAGAGTGGATGAGCTTCACAAGGTGCAGAGATTTTGCAAAACAAATGAGTCAAAATCTTAGTTTCAGTTTTCCACATAAAGCATTTCGGAGCTACCGAGTTGTTAAACTCGGTGACACCGAATTAACTTTTGGAGTCTAAACTAGTGAAATTGTTCAGACCGAGACATAGTTCGGTGACTCCGAGATTGCTAGGGTTTCACAGAGAGTTGAACTCGGCACTCCGATTTGCAACTTTCAGTCAGACTGAAAAGTGCAAGTGCAATGGCCTGGGCCAAATCGGTGAGACCGATTTCCACAACTCGGTTGGTCCGAGATGAGTTCGGCGGAAACCTAACCCTAAATTTTCGAATCAAATATAATCTAAGGGATGTTCTTGCTGGACAGGATGACGTCATACGTGGTAAAGAACATGGCATTTGCTTTGTGCTAAGAATTGGAGTAAGGAACAACACAAAGTTTCGAACTCATACCCTAGTTCGGTGATGAGCTCGCTACGGTGGCAACGGTGGGGTTGAATTCCACTGACGGCGACAGAGACCAGCGGCGGGAGGTCGCTGGCGACGAGAGGATGATCCGGAGACCCGAGGCGGCAGAGCAGGACACGTGCGGGCTGAAGGGTTTTGGAGAAATTTCCAAAATTCGACCCGACGGTATATATATCCTGACCCTATCGGTCTGACCGAGTGGAACAACTCGGTGGCACCGAGATGCAGAATCGCAAGCGGTTACGCCAACTCGGTGTGACCAAAAACTTCTAGTTGGTTGCACCGAGATTGAAAACCTAGATCAACTCAGTGAACTCAGTCAGACCAAAAAGGATGAATCGGTCAGACCGAAATGCACAGAGAGGTTTTGGAAGTTTAAGTCTATGACGAATCGGGGACTCCGAGTGCTCCTCACATAGAGTGTTCGAATCTGACTTGATCAAACTTTGTGATGTAGCATGAATAGAGTTTGAGACAAGAAAAGCATAGATAGCTAGAGAAGGTTCTTAGGCATTCCTGTCCATCCATTTGGCAAAATAAAAAGAGCCAAACAATCAAAGCAACAAATGGATGTCCTCGAATGAGTAAAATATGCAACCAGCATGCTCACACAATAAAATGGCAAATGAAATATGTGACAAAGCATGCACAAGTACTCTAGCATCTATCAAGCAATTGGTGATGACTAGGTCATCTATATATGAGTATATTGATTTAGGAGTCAAATGAGAACATTTGATCATAGGTCATACTCATCGTTTAAGCACAAGTGGGGTTACCACTTTTACATAAAGCATTGTTGTGTTCACACCATTAGAGTTGCTTTAGCTCAATATTTTGAGTAAAGCTCCCCCTAGATGTGATATCCCCCTAAGAGGGATGAACTAACCTTGGGTTTTGTCGATGATGACTTCATGTAGATGTTGAAGATGTGGATGCTCAATGTTGATGTAGATCATTCGGAGCAAACCATTGGAGTGAGTTGCACTTTCAATACCTACATGGGTTAGTCCCACAAGGAAGAACCAAAGATATCCATGGACATAGAATGAAGTTTATACATGATAATGTCCATGAAAGCATTAGGTTACCTTGTCCCTTGTCTTACCAACAAGAGGGTTTGTGACTCCTTGAACTAGTGCAAGATGTGGAAGTTGTTTGCACTTGTCCTCGCCAAAATGATATGAATGGAGTATGTTGGCGGAGTCACCCTCAAGAACTCTCTAGTTCTTCTTCTTCGAGATCCACATCATCTTGATGGGAATCCTTGGAGTTGTAGTCGTACTTGATGAAGTAGAGCTTGATGTAGTCTTGGGAACCCACTTGACCAAGGCCTTGGGAGCTTCTTCAAATGCATCAATCTCTTCTTGAAGCTTGTCCTTGCCTTTTTGCTTGTGGTCTTGTGGTGGAAGATCATCTTGAGCTTGTGTCCCCTTGAAATAAGTAGGATCATACTTCTCTTGTTGAGGAACAAACTTCGTCTTGGGGTATTGATATTCTTCCCACTCAACTCCATTGGCATTGATCTTTCATTCAAAACCAACACCTTGATTCTTCCGATGTCTTCCTTGCTTGCGTACAATTTCCTCAAATTGCTTACTTCCGGCAAGGCTCTTGTAAACACCTTTCTCTATAATTCCCTTCAATAAACTATTTTCTTGCTCAAGTGTAACTTGGCTAAGAGAATCATTAGTGGAATCAAGAGAACTACTAAAAGCAACAACATTGGATTTAACATGATCATTGTTACTACCAGAAGAAGAATCTTTCTTACTCTTGTTGCTAGATTTTACTTGTGGCATGTAAGTAGACAAGAGTAAACGCTTGGCAATGTAAGAACTTTTCTTGCGAAGATCATCATTGATTGCTTTTAAGAACCCATGCTCTTGCTCAAGGTTGAGCTTTTCAAAGTGTAGCTTCTCATGAGTCTTTAAAAGTTCTTGATGATCTTCCAAGGTAGTTTCATGAGCTAACTTAAGAGTGTTTAGTTCTTTAGTTAGACGCTCAATCTCCTTCTTATCATCATCATTCGTTTTATCTCGATTAGCATGATCAATAGCAAGTTCATCATAGTTTTCATCACTAGAGTTGTCAACAAGTAAATCATCATCACCTAGCAAGTCATCTTCACAACTATTGAAATCAACATACTCGGGGTGTGATACCTTTGGGCCTTTAGCCATGAAGCATCTTCCAATTCCTTCATTTGGTGAGTCAAATATGTCGTAGGAGTTGGTTGACACAAGTGCTAGACCGGCAACACCTTCATCTTGAGTATATTCAGAGTCAGAGTGATAACTTCTTTCGGAGTGATGGTCAGAGTCGGAGCCGGATATCCATTCACCAACGTGAGCTTGATGTCTTCGTTCTGTGTAGCTCCTTGATGACTTGTCATTTCTTTCTAAATCCTTGCTTCTACGAGAGGTTCTTCGTTCATAGCGATCATCTCTACTCCTTATCTCTCTTGGAGGTGATTCTTCTCTTCTACTTCTCCTTTTGGGTGAGTCCTCTCTTCTTTTGTAGGGAGCCGTACACTCATTGGAGTAGTGTCCGGGTTTTCCACAATTGTAGCAATTATGCTCACGACTCGAAGATCTTTTGTCATTGTAGGACCTTGACTTGGAACTTCTTTCCTTGCTTCTACTCTTGTAGAACTTGTTTAAGTTCTTCACCATTAGGCTCAATTCCTCATTGAAGGTTTGTTTCTCACTTGATGATGTAGGAGCATCACATGAGGCTTTGTAAGCACCACTTGTCTTGTTGTGAAGCTCTTCCTTATCCTTGAGTGACATCTCATGAGCAACAATTCTTCCAATGACTTCCGTTGGCTTGAGATCTTTGTAATTGGGCACCATTTGGATCAATGTGCACACGGTATCATATTTTCCATCCAAGGCTCTTAGGATCTTCTTGATGATGAATCTATCGGTCATCTCTTCACTTCCTAAGCGGGCAATCTCATTTGTGATGAGAGCAAGCCTAGAGTACATTTTAGCGACACCTTCACCATCCTTCATTTTGAACTTGTCAAGTTGACTTTAAAGCACATCCAATTTGGATTCCTTGACGGAGTCGGTACCCTCGTGCATATCAATCAAAGTACCCCAAATTTCCTTTGCATTCTCAAGACGGCTGATTTTGTTGAATTCTTCGGGGCACAATCCGTTGAAGAGGATATCGCAAGCTTGAGCATTGTATTGCAGCATCTTCAACTCTTCCGTGGTAGCTTCACGGTTTGGTTCTCTCCCATCAAAGAATTCACCTTGCAAGCCAATACACACAATAGCCCAAACGGTGGGGTTATGTCCAAGAATATGCTTTTTCATCTTATGCTTCCAACTAGCAAAATTAGTATCATCAAAGTAAGGACCTCTACGGTGGTAATTTCCCTTGCTAGACGCCATACTCTCCTAGGTTGTGAAACCAAGCCTATGATCACCAAAGCTATGGAAATCAAGGCAAATGCAGACCAAAGCTCTGATACCACTTGTAGGATCGAAAGTATGTCTAGAGGGGGGGTGATTAGACTACTTGACCAAATAAAAATCTATCCTTTTCCCAATTTTAACTCTTGGCAGATTTTAGCAACTTAGCACAAGTCGAGCAATCAACCTACACATGCAAGTCTAAGAGTATAGCATCGGAATGTAAATCATTGCACATGAAGGTAAATGGAGGAGTTTGGAGGGAGCAAACGCAATGTAGACACGGAGATTTTTGGTGTGGTTCCGATAGGTGGTGCTATCGTACATCCACGTTGATGGAGACTTCAACCCACGAAGGGTAACGGCTGCGCGAGTCCACGGAGGGCTCCACCCACGAAGGGTCCACGAAGAAGCAACCTTCTCTATCCCACCATGGCCATCACCCACGAAGGACTTGCCTCGCTAGGGTAGATCTTCGCGAAGTAGGCGATCTCCTTGCCCGTACAAACTCCTTGGTTCAACTCCACAATCTTGTCGGAGGCTCCCAAGTGGCACCTAACCAATCTAGGAGACACCACTCTCCAAAAGGTAATAGATGGTGTGTTGATGATGAACTCCTTGCTCTTGTGCTTCAAATGATAGTCTCCCCAACACTCAACTCTCTCTCATAGATTTGGATTTGGTGGAAAGATGATTTGAGTGGAAATCAACTTGAGGAAGGCTAGAGATCAAGATTCTTGTGGTTGGAATGGAATGTCTTGGTCTCAACACATGAGTAGGTGGTTCTCTCTTAGAAAATGTATGCTGGAAGTGTAGGCACGTTCTGATGGCTCTCTCCACAAATGAAGAGTGGGTGGAGGGGTATATATAGCCTCCACACAAAATCTAACCGTTACACACAATTTACCAAACTCGGTGAGACCGAATCATGAAACTCCGTTAGACAGATTTAGTTCAAAATGTGAACGTTAGGATTTTCGGTGGGACCGAGATGTCAACTAGGTGGGACCGATTTCAATAGGGTTAGGGCATAACGTAATCTCGGTGAGACCAATCACATAAACTCGATGAGACCGATTTCTGTAATAGGCAAACAGAGAGTTGGTCAGGCAAACTTGGTGGGACCGAATCGCTCATTTCAGTGAGACCGAAACGTTACGAAAGGGAAACAGAGAGTTTGCATTGCGAACTCGGTGGGACCGATCACTCATCTCGGTTAGACCGAAATGTTACGAAGGGAAACAGAGAGTTTGCAATCCCATCTTGGTGAGACCGAGATCCCTATCGGTGAGACCGAACTGACTAGGGTTTCTGGCAATGGCTATGTCAAATGAACTCGGTGGCGCCGGATAGATCAAATCGGTGGGGCCGAGTTTGACTTTTGGTTTGGGACATATGTGGATATGAGAGAGTGGTTGAGGGCTTTTGGAGCATATCACTTAGCATTTTGAGCAAGCAAGCCATTAAGCAACACCTCATCCCCTTTTAATAGTATTGAATTTTCCTATGGACTCAATGTGATCTTGGATCACTAAAAATGAAAATGTAGAGTCTTGAGCTTGGGCCAATATGTGTCCTTAGCATTTTGAGGGGTCCACATTCCTAGTACATGCCATGCCGATCATTGAACTTTCTGAAATGATCATCTTGAAAGATCATTAGTTCAATGAGCTATATGTTGTTAGGAATTACCAAAACCTCCCAGGGATAGTTGCACTTTCACTCTTCCGCCATTAGGGCGTCGAAGTGCGGCCGCACCTGCTCTATGGTGAACACGCCATGAACCGGCTTGGACAGTGGCGCCGGCTCCTGGTCGGAAGCTACGTCCATCGTCTGATTATCGTCGCTTAGCTCGGCGAGCTCGCCGGCAAGCCAGCATGTCCGGCTGCTGGACTGACCCACTGCCAAGCACGAGTCTGACCGCCCTGGCCCCCCCAGACCGCCTCCCTCGCCCACACGCACTTTCCGCCCAAAACGGTCAGCGCTGCCCGCGCCGCTTTCGAGTGCAGGCGATTGCTCCACGTTCAAATGACACAAGTGCCATCCGTCCGTCCATCTGCAGCCCACATTAATGATACACGGTTGCCGAGGCGGATACTCCGGCGCCACCCGTCCGTCCCTCCACCGCCCACCATTGCTATATAAACTGCTGGGCCGGACATAGCCGCAGTCATCCGCCTCCGTTCCCTTTCTCCTGTCCACACCACTACTGGCCACCATGACTTCCTCGCGCTCCAGCGCTCTTCGGGACGGGCGAACGACGGACCACAAGGATATGGCAGCCATTGCTGCCGACTGGCTGGCCGGCAGGCAGCCAGAGGACGAGGACATCCCAATGGAGAACATGGTAGTCGACGATCCGGCGCCAACCCCCTCCTCCGCGCCATCCTCGCCGGTGCATTGCACCATGACCATCGGTGATGCTCGTGCCCAATACATGGGCACGGTGAGGCAAAAGCGTCAGGAGCAGTTCCGGGAGGCGCATGCCGACGCCGCCTACAACCACCATCTCCTCTAGGAGCACCTGCAGGTGGAGGAGCAGATCGACGCGGAGCGGGCAGAGCAGGTGCCGCTGCTCGACTCGTACCACTCCGCTCACGAGAGCCGCCTCACACGCTGGCGGTATCGCATGAGGGTGGCGGAGGTTGCGGCCACCTACAAAAAGGGCGATGAAGCGGGCGAGGCTGTTTGGCAAGACCGAGGACGAGGCGGAGGACAACGCCGACTCCACCGAGTCCCCGCTTCGCTAGCGTCGATGAGGCCCTGCTCCGCCGAGGCCCCGCCGCGCCAACAACGAGGCAGAGAACGCCACCGGCTCCACCGAGACGCCGCCCCGCCGGCAATGAGACAGAGGACATCGCCGGCTCTGTCGAGGCCCCGCCCTGCTGTCAACGAGGCCGCGCCACACAGAAAACGAGGAAGAGTAGAACATGGTAGGTCGCCACCGCCCGGGTCCAAGTAAGGCCACCGCTGCTACCCTCGGGTTGACCATTGACGGCCGATTAGCTTCTTGGCGGCGACGTGGAGTCGGAGAGCTGCGCTGGAGAAGAAGCTTCTGTTCGGCTCAGCCGGACACGGGTGGGTAGCTTCGGTTAATTAATTATACCTCCAGCGCACCCCTTTTTAGTTGAAGAATGTATGAAATGCAATGAAATCCGGCATGTTTATATGAAATCCGACCATGTATGAATGAATTTAGTTCAAATAGTTTGAATTCTTGTATCACTGGCATTGGATGAACATGCAAAACAATACGTACTAGAATTATTCCCTAGGTGGTCACCTCGTTTGCAGCAGTTTCACATGTGCTCCCTCCGGTCCTTTTTAGTCTGCATACAAGTTTTGTCTGAAGTCAAAGTATCTCTACTTTGACCAATCTTCTAAAAAAAGTATGAACATTCATAATGTAAAATCAACTGACTTGGAAGAAATCTAATATGCGAAGTAAAAAGGAACACAGGGAGTACAAAGAGTTTGAGCAGCTTTTTAGCGTTCCTGTACATTGCAATCAAACACACAGGCCTGGCAATCCATAGAGAACATTCAAAACAATCGATGATTATGCATCTCAGTGATTCACATGTCAGAGCCAATATTTACTTCACAACTAAAGAATAAAGAAAAATCAATCGATGTTGCTGACAACAAAGGGCGTCCCATTCGAAAATATCAAACGCATGTCTTCTTGCTAACATCAATGAGAAAAATTTGACAAGGTTGTCCCATTCGAAAATGTCAAATGCGTGTTGTTTTGCGTACATCAATGAGAAAACTTTGACAAGGTTTTCCCATTCGAAAATATCAAATGCCTATGATTGTGGAAGCCATCAGTTCGGACATTGACATGTCACCTCGTGCTAAATAAACCGGCTGTTCTTTTTCTGCGGTTCCACCAAAATCAACCAAATTCGCGCGTAGCTTGTATGATTTCGCCTTTATATGTTGCAACGCCTTGAACATATCGGCGCCTCCTTTCTTGTGGTGGAAATGAATGATTCGATGTATTGATGAACATTTTGTGCAGTTCCCATTGAAATCAAGCTGAGCACCCCTGTTTGCACAAATACAAAAAAAAGTGATTAGTATAAAGCAAACTGTACTATGAATTGACAGTTTAAACAAGCAACCTACATGATCCATGCAGAGCACACATTTAAAAGAATGAAACTCACGGGAAGGAATCCTAACACAACATTGTATTGGCCATCACAGCAACAAAGATGGAGATCCGTGAGTCCTTCTGAGCTGAAGTTAGTTTGTTCTTGTGGGCAATAATGTAGCCTTCCTTCAACTGCTCCCTTCTTAAGAAGAGCGGCTTGGCTTCTTTATCCTGGCATAATCGGAACTAGGCACTTCACGTGCTCCATATTCTTCTTCAGAGGAGGATGATCCTGTTGTGCAAAGACAAGAGGACAACTAAATGCTAGCATCCCTGTTTGCTTGAAAAAAGGAAATGAAATATTTAAAATAGCACAGAGAAGCACTTCTCAAGGACAATAGCACTTTCTCATGACAGTATCTAAACGGTAGCACAACAACAATAGAGATGTCAAAGCTCAATCATATGGATGAAATCCGTGGGCGAGTACCAACCTTTGTCAGGAGGCTTATTGTGTAGAGCATATAGATCAAGCACTTTTCCGGAACCATCTGTTGTTATCTACTGTGGTTGCCATGCTTACTATATACTCCTCGATTAGTTTAATGTTTCCAACATCTTCTTGTGCAGTTCCACTAAAATATATGTTATCTTCAAAGAAGATCCCTGTTTGCACAAGTAGAGATAATTACATATTACATTAAGAGTGGCATCAAATCAATGGCAAAACAATTGCTCGTTCCATCCATAGCAATAAATTAAGATGCAAAACTATATCATTACTTGTGTCATCATGGTTCCAGTGCTTCATTACAGCACCGAGAGTTGATTTTTATTTTTCTTCCGCTTGTTCTTCCCCTTCATCACTTGGTTCAATAACAGACAAGCTTCGCCTTCAATGTAAGATTTGGCATGTCAATTAGGGAGCACAAGTATAGCACTAAACAATGACATTAATTTTCTGATGAAAGTGGCAAAATATAGGCCAACAGTTATGAAATATCCTTATCTTACCTCAATGGGATATTATGGTGCACATACATATTGGAAGTCTTGTCTCCATTTGTGCAGTTCACTAAAATCAAGCAACATTACCGTATAAGTAGCACAACATATGAAAGCACACTGCACAATCATGTGAAAGGTGGCTAGTACTGACCTCTCATGACACGGAATTCGAACAACTCACAAGAAGAAGATCTGAACCAAATTTGCCAACACGGATAGGAAGTCAGATCTCCTCTTGTGCAGTTCCACTAAGATCAAGCAATCAAGCAACATTGTTGGTGTGACATTTTGGTTGAACTGCACACAACACTCTTAAAACAGAAGTATTTTATGCAGTACAACAAAATGTCACAATGGCAACAAGGTGAAGTAGATAACCCTTTTTACACAGAGGTGCAAAGGAAACAACTAGTGGTCAATAACGGTGGATGACACAGAAGCCAACAAAAATAAGCATCTAACTCATCTAAATGGGAAAGAAAGACAGTAGCATTTATCAAACTGTGGCATTGATTCATATTAACAAAGAGATTATATTAACAAGAAAATTCGTTAAACATGTAATTTGCTTTTAACTATGGCATTGCTTCAGTTTTCCAATGGCATTATTAGAGGGTGTTTGTTTACAGGGACTTTTTGGTGTAGGGACTAAAAAAAGTCCCTTTCAGTCCCATCTAAACCAAACATGAGGGACATTTAGGGACTAAAAGTGGGCATTTGGGACTAAAGAAAGAAGACCCTGAGGGAGAGTCTTTTTGGGACTTTTTCCAATAGTTGCCCCTGCCCCGCATCACACCTTATCTCTATTAGTTCGTTACTAGGGGTAACATGGTCTTTTAGCATGTCATTTAATAACCTTTAGTCCATGTTTAGTCCCTGGAACCAAGCATGTAGGGACTAGGGACTTTTTAGTTGGGACTAAAAAAAAGTCCTAGTACTTTTTAACCAAACAGGGCCTTAGATTAACAACAGCTAAAGAGTTGCATGGGACAGTGGACGCACCAGCACCATGTGCATCTACCGATGTATAAAGGGGTGATCCACAGTCTGTTGCAACAAAGAATAAACAACCAAGGAGCATATTTGTGTTGGTCCCAGTTTGTTATCTTTAGACACCTTTCCCTATGTGAGGGCAGCAAATCTACTCCTGCTCAAACTCTACAGCCTTGTCCCCCAAAACAAAAAGATCAGTTCATTACAGATGTGCGTACTACGTTTGTCATTGTTTTCCCTTTTCGACCAGCGTAGGTGCTGGATAGCTAGTCTGTACTACTTGCCCCCTTCCTTTCCTCTTTGAACCACGTCCTAGATTCATGCTATAAAACTTTCCCCACTACTTTCCCCCTTCCTTTCCTCTTTGAACCACGTCCTAGATTCATGCCATACAACTTTCCCCACAACTTTCCCCCTTCCTTTCCTCTTTGAACCACGTCCTAGGTTAATGCTATGCAACTTTCCCCACTACTTTCCTGTTTGATCCAACACCTAGATTCGAGTGCAGAAGCGAAAAAACCCCACATGCAGCTAGAGCAATGCATGTGGAATAAGTAAATTATACCGTAAGGTTCTCGGGGTGTGGCTCAGTGGGCAGCCGGAGGCCAATCTTCCCACACTATGTACGGCATCAAGGAAGAAGGGGTTGGAGGCCCTCCCGCGCCGTCGTTGGGTGAAAGAGAATAGCTGCGCCGGTAGTGGATTCCCTCCCTCGCCGACGGCGACAGTGTTAAGCCTCATTCCTTTTCCGGCAGATGAATCCTACCGGCTCTTTGACCAGCAGTGAGGGGGGAGAGAGAGAGAGAGGCCAACGAAGTCTTGTTTAGATCTGGAGACGGTGAGAGAGTGTGAAGAGAGCAACTACAAGCGCTGAGGCTCCAGCGTGCATATATATAGTGGGGAGAGAGTGTGAAGAGTGCAAACCCTAGAAAACAAGCGTCGAGGTTGCAATGTATATAGATGGAGTGGTTTTCTTTTTCTCTCCATAAAATCGTTTTAAATTGTGCACGAAACGGAACTCTTTATTTAACATAGTGAAGAAAAATACTAGGGGCAATGCTAATACGTGAAGAAAATTTAACGCTCGAAGGAGTCAACTCGCAATTAACGCTGCACGCCTCCCGGTCGTGCTTACTAACGTTCACGTGTGGTACACGACCCTCCGAAGTGAACAACAACTGAACCACACACGGTCAAAATATCGGAAAGGTGGGCTGCACCATCCTCCAATTTTAAATATTTTGGGCACTTGTATTCGGCCTAAGTTAGTGTGCCACCGTATGTACTAAGGCTTACAGCGGGTGCTAAGAAACTAGGGCGTATTGAGAGTAATTGCTTGAAGGAAATATGCCCTAGAGGCAATAATAAAGTTATTATTATTTATTTCATGATAAATGTTTATTATTCATGCTAGAATTGTATTAACCGGAAACTTGATACATGTGTGAATACGTAGACAAACAGAGTGTCACTAGTATGCCTCTACTTGACTAGCTCGTTGAATCAAAGATGGTTAAGTTTCCTAGCCATAGACATGAGTTATCATTTGATTAACGGGATCACATCATTAGAGAATTATGTGATTAACTTGACCCATTCCGTTAGCTTAGCACTTGATCGTTTAGTATGTTGCTATTGCTTTCTTCATGACTTATACATGTTCCTATGACTATGAGATTATGCAACTCCCGAATACCGGAGGAACACTTTGTGTGCTACCAAACGTCACAACGTAACTGGGTGATTATAAAGGTGCTCTACAGGTGTCTCCAATGGTACTTGTTGAGTTGGCATAGATCGAGATTAGGATTTGTCACTCCGATTGTTGGGGAGGTATCTCTGGGCCCTCTCGGTAATGCACATCACTATTAGCCTTGCAAGCATTGTAACTAATGAGTTAGTTGCGGGATGATGCATTACGGAACGAGTAAAGAGACTTGCCAGTAACGAGATTGAACTAGGTATTGAGATACCGACGATCGAATCTCGGGCAAGTAACATACCGATGACAAAGGGAACAACGTATGTTGTTATGCGGTTTGACCGATAAAGATCTTCGTACAATATTGGGAGCCAATATGAGCATCCAGGGTCCGCTATTGGTTATTGACCGGAGACAAGTCTCGGTCATGTCTACATAGTTCTCGAACCCGTAGGTCCGCACGCTTAAAGTTCTGTGACCATCGGTATTATGAGTTTTTGTGTTTTGATGTACTGAAGGTAGTTCGGAGTCCCGGATATGATCACGGACATGACGAGGAGTCTCTAAATGGTCGAGACGTAAAGATCGATATATTGGACGACTATGTTCGGACACCGGAAGTGTTTCGGGAGATTTCGGACATATACGGAGTACTGGGGGGTTACCGGAACCCCCCGGGGAGTATATTGGGCCTAATTGGCCTTAGTGGAGAAGAGGAGAGCGGCCAGGGCAAGTCGCGCGCCCCCTCCCCCTCTAGTCCGAATTGGACAAGGAGGGGGGCGGCACCCCCCTTTCCTTCCCCTCTCTCTCCCCCTTCCCCCTTCTCCTACTCCTACTAGGAAAGGAGGAGTCCTACTCCCGGTGGGAGTAGGACTCCCCCCTTGGCGCGCCCTCCTCCTGGTCGGCCGCCTCCCCCCTAGCTCCTTTATATACGGGGGCAGGGGGCACCCCATAGACACAACAATTGATCTGTTGATCTCTTAGCCGTGTGCGGTGCCCCCTTCCACCATAATCCACCTCGGTAATATCGTAGTGGTGCTTAGGCGAAGCCCTGCGTTGGTAGCATCATCATCACTGTCACCACGCCATCGTGCTGAGGAAGCTCTACTGGATCGTGAGTTCGCGGGACGTCACCGAGCTGAACATGTGCAGATCGCGGAGGTGCCGTACGTTCGGTACTAGGATCGGTCAATCGTGAAGACGTACGACTACATCAACCGCGTTGTCATAACGCTTCCGCTTACGATCTACGACGGTACATAGACGACACTCTCCCCTCTCGTTGCTATGCATCACCATGATCTTGCTGGTGCGTAGGATTTTTTGTGAAATTACTACGTTCCCCAAGATTGCTAAGTTCACTTTGGTCACTTTACTCAAGAATACGGTCAATACGGTCACTATATACATGATGAGGTGATTATACGGTCAGTGCAAGATCATATAGCTCCGTATCCATCCATTTTGGTCAGTCAAAGAATCCTCCTGGCACCGCCCCAGATCACTTTCTCTATCATGCGGGGCCTACCTATCATTGGGTGGAAGAAAGAAGTCGAACAAAAATAAAATTATGCTCAAGTGCGGTTATCGAACCCAAGACCTCACGTTTGATGGGCGAGCAGGCTAACCAGATACACCACCCTCACGTTATGATTAAGGAGAGGACAATAACCTTTTATACATTCCTGCATTCGTGTGACAAGCATGCCGTGTTTTTTTTGCGTGGGAGTCATTGGGATTTAAATCATAATCATGTCATGTGGCTTTGGTGGTAAGGTCTTTTGGGATTTAAAGCAGTGTTGGTAATACAGAAATAATGCAGCCTTAGTCACCTTACCTCTCTCCACGTAGTATGTTGGGTCCCACCAGTCAGAGGGTGAAACAAACAAATTAATAAGAAAAATTAAAAGCGCCAGCGGTGTATCTTACCTCACACATCTCGCTACTGCTCGTGAACACTGTCCAATTGATCCCTCTGTTCGCTCACGTACTATTTTAAGTGAATCCTTATTATAACATGCACACAATATGCATGCATGCACTCGCACACTAGCACGCAACGGGCAGACACACACTAGTTAGCACACAGCACGCACACACCAACGACCGGCAACGAAGTTGAGGCCGTAGGGTCGTACTTCGGCAGCCGCACGACAATCATGCGCACAAGGCGAGTAGAGCGACCTAGTGTGAGTGTCATCATAATCATCATTGATGGCCATGTCATCTCACGCAGATGGAGTTCTTATGCATTGCGCCACAAGCAGTGAGAGCTCGAACTTGGCGTAGTGGTAGAGCAATGGGTCGACGACCTCAGGTGGCAGGGTCAACAATGGGAACGGCAGACAACAGGCGAGGTACTGCACGAACTTGCGGCAATAGAGGCCAGCGTGCGACTTGAGTCTGTGCTAGTGCGTGTGCATGCACCTGCAAGCTACGCGCTGCATGCGTGTGCCGCAACTAAAGGTATAAAACTATATTTGCTACTAGTTAATCACAACTGGAGGTTGGTGTAGCTGGTTAGCCTGTTTGCCCGTATAAAGCGTGAGGTCTAGGGTTCGAACCACGCCCCGTGCATATTTTTATTTTCGTTCAACTTCTTTCTTGCACCCAATGACAGGTAGGACCCGCATGACAGAGAGAGAAAACTAAACTGACAAGGCGCCAGGAGGATTCTTTGACTGGTCAAAATGGATGAATACAGAGCTATACGATCTCGTAGTGACCGTATAATCATGTCATCACGTATATAGTGACCGTATCAACCGTATTCTTGAGTACAGTGACCAAAGTGAACTTATACGATAAGTTCAATGACCAACAGTGCATTTTACTCTTTTAATTATTTAGTTTGTACACTTTGCTCTCTTCCAATAATTTTGGGCACTTGTATTCGAACTAAGTCAGTGTGCCACCGTATCTCGTACTACTCCCTCCGCCAGGTGTAAGTCACGTTAGAAGGTGCAGCGGGACGAAGGTGCAAGCAGATTGGAGGAGAAGGAGAAACTTGACCGGTCATTCCTCCAATGAAAGCCCTGATTTCTGTCTCTAAACGCAACAATTAATCACAACAATTAAGAGATGCCGTTTTAGCTACCATGCAGGGCCACATATTAACTCGCATGCAAGCCGACTTTGATTTCTTGACTGATCAACGTGTAGTTGCGCTCCATGCATTGGGTTTCCGAGGGAGATAACAAAGTAGAGTAAGTAACAACGCTCGCTAGCAACGAGGCTAGAGGGGATTGAGATGCGAAGTTAATGGACGACGCCTAAACATTTTGGGAATATCTGATTTTCGTAAGATGACTTAACACCTAGACGGAGGGAGTACTACTCCTCAGTCCAGGTTTGATGGAATATTCGTCACCTCTTCTCTTCTTGTACGTACTCCATTTGTATCCCACTTCCTGTGGCTTCGCACTCGCGCGATAATCCTATTCTATGAACCTGTGTGCGTGCGTTGCGTGCGTGTGTGTGTGTGTTTAACAGTGTGTGTGTGTGTTAGAGAGAGCGACACATCGACCTACTCCTACAGAGAGATGGTGTGTAGTGTACGATTTAGCCGCGAGAGTCGGTGCATCCTCTCATTTTCGGGCGTCCGGTCGGGACAGCTGCCACGTCTGCTCCTGACTAGCCTGGCACCCAAAGCCCCTCCATCGCCCACGCGCGCTTCCCGCCCAAAACAGTTAGCACCGCTCCAAAGAATCGGTGCCGCATTCATGCCCGGGCAGAGCGGACGCGACCTCTCACTAGCGCTTGTGTTGAAGGGAGAAGCGGATTCAAGAGTGTTGGTTGCTTCATCCGTCCAACTTACTGCTAGGTCTATGTGATTTGATGGCTCATTGGTCATTATTACTGAGGTGGTACGACTGCTGGATGTCCCATGCTTCGGCGAAAGGAGGTACTAGATTACAATTTTCTCCATTCTTACAGTGGAGGAGTGCAAAAGCAGTGAAAACACGCAGGGTCAGTGATTACATGGCCCACCTCACACTATCACCATATTTTCTGGACACCGTGCGACACCTAACTCTTTACATAGTAGTATAATACGTACTGTAATTTCTCAGCGAGATAAATTTGTACAATGCTATGAAGCTTCCAACTTCTGTTTCATGTATCTTGCATCCAAGGTTGCCCCGTTGCAACATTTCATAAAATACAAAGGAGACTAACATGCATGCTATTGCATCTCAATGATTGATAGATCATAGCCAATATGTACTCCCTCAGTTCCAAAATAAGTGTCTCAACTTTATGCAAACTTTAGTACAAAGTTGTACTACTACTAAAGTTCACACTTATTTTGGAACAGAGACAGCTAAAGAAAAAAAATGATCCATGCAATCCCTAGCCCTTGAACCCTAAACCCTAACCTGGCTTTAATTTGCTGGCAACGTTGAAGCTTTCGGAGAAATGAAGTTTGCAACCCTTTGACCATCAGATCATTTTGTGCAGTTTCACCAAAATCGAGATGAGCATCCCTGTGGCAAAGAAATTGAAGAAGCATGATTATAATAAGATTACTGGGACAAGTTGATGAGATATAAATTCATCACAAATACAGTAGAAGCCAGTAGAGGTATGTGCGGGGCAATGTAGTAGAGAAATATCCACATGGAGCGATGTGGGCAGCTAGGGCAGTGGTGCAAGCCAGCTGTAAGGAAGTTGTACCTGAGGGATGTCGGGACGTAGCTCAACCTAGAGGAGGGCGGCGGGAGGTGGCAGCTGCCCACGTCGTGGCATTGAGCAAGGGATGAAGGCAACCTCACCGGCTTTGTGAGAGGGAACGGCGGGGACCCATGATCGGGACGTTCCGACAGTGGGTTTTCGCCGTCGGCGACGGCGACCGCATCTACACAAAGCATCCACCCCTTCCCCCGGCAGACGTTATCCACCCGGATGTTAGAGATGTGGCCACAGTCGTTTTGTGCGAGAGAGTGAGAAGAGGGCAACCCCAGCAAGCAACCGTGTAGGATCGTCCTGGCTATGTATATAGTGGAGCGGTTTCCTTTTCTCTCCATATGAACCTATTTATATTGCGTATGTGCCACTAAAGAAAAAAACTTTATTTATAAATGATGCGGCACCGTTCATGGGTGGTTCCCGACCCTCCATTTTTTATAAGTGAGTAACTACTACTAGACGCGTCAAATTATCACGTGGGCTGCATCATCTTACAGAAATGAGCTCCACCGTGTCACGTGTGTGGTTGGGGAAGACGCAAAAGACGCAAAGAGTTCTACTAGTACTACGTGCGTGGGTGTGTGCACCTCTTCTCTTCGAGCATGGTTATTAAAAGTATAGCCGACTACTGTACCACGTGGTTATTATATATGGGCAATGAGTATAGGCAGTAATAATGACTAATAAGCCGTCAAATCATGAGGCCCAAATTTTTCTATGTTTGACCGAGGAAGCAGCCATCATTTCACTCCTCATTGAATATCCATCCACTGCTAGCTTCGCAAATAAATAAAAAACTGCTTCTACCTCCGTAGCATGGTTAATAATATAGCCATGTCAATCACGACGTAGAAATATCATTCACTCATACAATAGGGCTGGATCTAAGGCTGGTGATTTTTTTTACTTTGTCTCTTTCTCTTTTTGTCTCATTTACTCATTTTACATAGGAGCACGTGTAGAGGGTAGCTATTCCTTTCGATGGGACTTCTTCATGGGGTTTAAGACTAAGCAGCTCCGAATTATGCCCGCTGCCCACCCCTCTGAATTGTGCCATCTATGATAGGGAGTACTCCCATTGCAACAATGAGGCCCACTTGGTCTAGCATGTCCTGTAAGAAGAGACTGTCATGCAAAACATACATCTTGTTGCCTTCTTCCTCATACAGTACGTACCACTGGTACGTATTACTAGTACTAGCTAGTACTACTACTCGTTCTCCTATAAACCTTGCGCTTGGCATCTCCAAAATATTAACCTTGCGCTTGGCTCTTCACCTCTTCGGGAAGTCGAGCAATAATGGTACTGCAGTATATATCGTTCTGGCTATCTAAGACCGAATGAATTGCTGCACGTCCACCATGTGGGCGAGGGTCGAGCGAGGGTTGAGGGGCGAGGGAGAGTGCATACTAGTATTATGTTTGTTTCAATACGGACTACATACAGAGCAAAATGAGTGAATCTACACTCTAAAATACGTCTATATACATCAGTGTTTGGAGTATGTACTAGTAGTTCATATTGAAATCTACTAAAATACATATATTTCAAATAATATGATAATCTCTCTTACCAAGGTAGGGACGAGGAGTAAACGAAGGGAGTAGTAAAAATTTCTCCTCGTTCTCCGAGCCACCGCGCGCGTGGGCAAGGGAGCGGGCGTAAGGCGTAGTAAGCAAGCTTCACCTCGTCCTGCGAGCCACCGCGCCCGTGGGCGGGGGAGATGGTGTACTAAGCAAGCTTCTCCTCATTCTGCAAGTTGACGGGACACATCAAAAGTAATACGTACAGAGCATCTCCAGCGTATAGAGCCTTGCATCTAAGGTAGGCCGCACATGGTTTGCCTCTTTTTTTAACATAATGCATCAAGTCGCAATTTGTTTGTTCACCCATGGTACACGATCCTCCATCAAGTGGACAACTATTACACATGTCAAATTAGCACGTGGGCTGCCTTTTCGTGCAGAAATGAGCTCCACCGTCTACCCGCGCGGGTGTGGTTGGAAAAGAGGATTCGGGAAAGAGACGGGAGTACGTGTGCCGTGCGTACACCTCTTCTCTTCGTGCACGTCCCCCAACTATGTGGGTGTGTGTGAGAGAGATACAAACCTAGATAGATGGCGTGTGCGTTCGTGAGTGTTTTTTGTTGGGGTGTGATTTCGTGAATGTATTTGTGGGAATATGTGTCGGTGATATCTCAAACAAAAATTTGACACATGCAATGTGTGTGAAATAGAGGCCTATCTATATCATATATAGAGGGGGCAATCCACGAGAAGAGAGGGAGGGGTCAGATATCGATAGAGTCGAAGAGAGGATCAAGTCGGTCGATGCGAGATCGATGAAGAGAGCATCGAAATTGTGTGTGTGCAAGTCAAAGATATAGGGTGACTGACCTACCGGAACATCAGAGGGCACAGGGCAAGTTTGTGTGTGTGGCAGGGAGACATGACTAGAGCGCTCAATGTATCGGTGTGTGTGTGGGGGGGAGGTAGAGACCTAACTAGAGAGGTAGATCGACTCATATATATGTTGAGAAGGAGAGACCCAGCTATGTCTTGAGGGAGATTGGTCGACATCCATATATAAGTGAAGGACAAGAAATAGGTTGGGACATAGAGAGAGAGAGAGGGAGGGAGGGAGAGGGAGGGAGGGAGAGGGGTAGAGTGTTGGATGGGTGATGGAGTTGCTTCTCGAAGATGGTGGGAGAGGCCTACTAGACAAACTGAGGGTAGAACTGCAATATTATCAATAAGAGTGGGGATGTGTTTCTGTGTGTGCGTGTGCATGATAGATGTGTCGGGACGCATGCATGGATGATGAAGGGGGACCATGTGTTTGGTAAGCGGACCTAACTAGATCGGTTGATCAATTGTTGTTTGTCGGAGGAAGGGAGAGACATAACTAATGAGGTAGATCGATCGACGCGTGGGGAAAATGAGTTATAACGACCTAGCAAGCTATATGTATAGCAGGAGATCGATCGGTGTACATCCATTTGTTAGAGGCAAATAAAGCCCAGCGAGACGGATAGACAGAGAGAATGGAGCTAGGAGGTGGTGCGAGAGGCCTACTAGCTAGATAGGGGGAGGAGTGTGCGATTGTGAGATCGATGAAAAGAGGGGCGAGAGTTTACATGTGTGTGGGACCGTATGAGAGACACGAGGCATGGACACATAAAGGAGGAGATGGAACGTGTGTATGTTGTAGGGAGACGTCGCTGGAGAGGTTTATCGATCGGTGTGTGTCGGAAAGGAGGTGGAGACCGTGGGAGAATGACCTAAAGAAAAAAAATGAATGTGCGCAATGGTTAGAATGCTGAGGGAGGGGGAGGGCGAGGGCGAGGAGGGTGTGTGCATGCATGAGAGAAAGTTAGTGCTAGCTACAAAGGTTAGAGGATTGTGTGGGTGTAAGAGACTAAAAAAGATCATAATTCGATATGAAAGTGGATTCATATATTTGAATAGGAGATCATAGTGTTATAAACATGTGCATGATGAATATAGCGGTGATACGCGTGGTGTGTGGTTTTGGACATGTTATACCATAATGTGATAATGCGTGGTGTTTGCAACTCACGGCTAAATATCGAACAATCTAAACCATACTATACATCGAACAATCTCACATTTTATTTGAATTTGTGATAATGTGTGGCATTTGCAGCTCACAACTAAATATTGAACAATCTAAAGCATACTATATATCGAACAATCTCACATTTTATTTGAATTTGTGGTAATGTGTGGCGTTTGCAAGTCACATCTAAATATTTGTAGGCGTAGGGGGCGGGGCACCATACATTATGTGATAAACACATTATACATATGATACATGGTTTATATTATGAAGATCTAGCTAGAGCTTGAAATGTATTGTGATTTGAAATCAACATAAAGTGGACTCAAAAAATAGAGTTCGAGTTCATAGAGTACACATAGTTCATATCTAACTTGACGGTTATCATGTGGTGTGTTGTGAAGATAATACACAAATGATGGTTTAACTTGACAATAATGATGATTGTAGATCTTATTAAAATGGAGAAACGAATTCAAATGGTTTAACTTGACAACAATCATGATTGTAGATCTTATTCAAATAGAGAAACGAATTCAGATTTAGTTCATATTGAAGCGGTAGTATATACATTTGGAATGCACTAAAACGTTCATTTCAGTAGCAGGTTGCATGCATTATACACGTAGCGAAATATTTTAATTTAACATAACATGAATTCAAAGTTTTGAATGGCATTTGTAGTGTGAATTGATTTGGTACATTACACGGGACTAGACTGTCTTGTGTGGTGCGAATTGATTTCTTTTTGTTTTTTCCTCGACGGAAGTGCGAATTGATTTGGTACAGTACACATTAGGCTTGTCCGGAAATTTCAACCCGCGCCTTGTTACCCCAAAATTTTTAAGATATCTCTTTGTCTCGTTGTGCCCCAAAAACTCCCTCCATCTCAACCCGCGCCTTGCTATCCCAAAATTACAACGCGCGCGAAAACTCCCACCTCCTGCGAAATCCTGACACACAAAATGCCCGTGATACCCCTGAACCGAAAGAACCGCCTAGCTCAAATTGGTGGGGGTACTTTCGTAATTGACCCCACATTTCGGACAAGCGCATCCCTAAGCCATGGTTCCCCCGTCCCATCCCATCCGCCCACCCATTCATCCACCGAGGCCGTAAAAACCCGTGAAGCCCCACACCCTCCTCCGTCCGCTACCCAGCCGGAGCCTCTTCCCCGACGACGTCGTCCACAGCAACACCTCGACATCCCTAATCCACCATACCGGATGAGGATCCGTCATCGATCTCGTCGTCCCGCCGGTTCAGCCACCCGTCCTCCACCTCCAAGGAGCTGCCCTGATGTTCCCCTTGTCTTTCGTGCCACCTCCATCCCCACACCACCGTCTTCACCTGCACCACCGAAAGAGCAACTTCATCATCGTTTCCTCGGATGAAGCTGAGGCCACATCGGCACCACCAAAGAGGTTGTACACTAATCGCCGCATTTACTTCTTGATTCTATCTCACGATGCTGCCGGCGCTCGGTCCCGAGCCGACATGGCGCGGCTCCATCCATGACGACATCGCCGGCCACTTCCTCCATGGCGCCGCTCCCTCGCTGGCGACGTACACATTAGTAGGAGATGCTGCTGCTTTGGCTCTCGCTCCACTGCTGCACTGCTCTTGCTCTCGGTCCCCTGCCTGGTCTGCTCTTGCTCGCGCAGCTGCTCTCGCTCTTGCTCTTGCTTGCACTGCTGCTCTGGTATATAAGTCATTTTGACCTAGAAAAAATAAGAGGAGGACTTTCGGGATGAAGCGCCGCTGCCTCGAGGCAGAACATGGGCAGGAGCACTTTTGCCCTCCGGGGGAGCGATTCCGCCGGGGGAACTTCCCTCCCAGAGGGGGAAATCATCGTCGTCATCATCACCAACAACTCTCCCATCTTGGGGAGGGCAATCTCCATCAACATCTTCAACAACACCATCTCATTTCAAACCCTAGTTCATCTCTTGTGTTCAATCTTGTTACCGAAACTATAGATTGGTGCTTGTGGGTGACTAGTACTATTGATTACATCTTGTAGTTGATTACTATATGGTTTATTTGGTGGAAGATTATATGTTCAGATCCAATATGCTATTTAATACTCCTCTCATAATGAGCATCTTTATCATTTGTGAGTAGTCACTTTTATTCTTGAGGTCAAGCGAGAAATCATGTTGCAAGTAATCATGTGAACTTGATATGTGTTCGATATTTTGATAGTATGTATGTTGTGATTCCCTTAGTGGTGTCATGTGAACGCCGACTACATGACACTTCACCATATTTGGGCCTAAGGAAATGCATTGTGGAGTAGCAATTAGATGGTGGGTTGCGAGAGTGACAGAAACTTAAACCCCAGTTTATGCACTATTCCGTAAGGGACCGATTGGACCCCAAAGTTTAATGCTATGGTTAGAATTTATTCTTAATACTTTTCTCACAGTTGCGGATGCTTGCGGGAGGGTCAATAATAAGTAGGAGGTTTATTCAATTAAGAACAACACCTAAGCACCGGTCCACTCACATATCAAATTATCAAAGTAGCGAACACAAATCGAACCAACATGATGGAAGTGACTAGATGAAATTCCCGTGTACCCTCAAGAACGCTTTGCTTATCATAAGAGACCGTTTTGTCCTGTCCTTTGCCTCAAGAGGATTGGGCTACCTTGCTGCACTTTTTTTACTACTATCGTTACTTGCTCGTTACAAATTACCTTGCTATCAAACTACTCCGTTACTTACAATTTCAGCACTTGCAGACATTACCTTACTGAAAACTACTTGTCATTCCCTTCTGCTCCTCGTTGGGTTCGACACTCTTACTTATCGAAAAGAGCTACAATTGATCCCCTATACTTGTGGGTCATCAAGGCTATTTTCTGCCACCATTGACGGGGAGTTAAGCGCCTTTGGTAAGTGGAATTTGGTAAGGAAACATTTATATAGTGTGCTGAAATTTATTATCACTTGTTACTATGGAAAACAATCCTTTGAGGGGCTTGTTCGGGGTATCTTCACCGTGTCCGGAACCACAATTAGCTACCCCTCAACCTACTGCACCTACTAAAAATATTGAATATGAAATTCCTTCAGGTATGATAGAACAACTGCTAGCTAATCCTTATGCAGGAGATGGAACCGAACATCCTGATATGCACTTAATATATGTGGAACAAATTTGTGGATTGTTTAAGCTTCACTACTGCAGGATGTTGCTAACGCGACACTACGATCAGAGACCCTTTCACAAAACTGTGTGCGATGCATCAATCACAAACGGGGATGTAAAAAACCGTCAAAAAAGGTGCAAAACATTTTCAATGGAGGATGCATAAAACACGGTTCAGATTTTAGTTGCGTGTGCGATCCAGGGCATACGGTTCAGTCCAATGAACTGTTTGCGATGAGGCGGAACAAAAGAAACGGGTAGCCTGATGAAGGCATGTGCGATACAGAGCATACGGTTCACTCGGATGAACTGTTTGTGGATTAGGCAACACAACAGAAACGGGCAGCCAGATGAAGGTGTGTGCGATATACAGCATATGGTTCACTCGGATGAACTGTTTGTGATTAGGCAACACAAAAGAAACGGTCAGCCAGACCAAGGTGTGTGTGATTGAGGGCATATGCTTCAGAAGTATTAACTGTTTGCGATTAGGCAACAGAACAGAAATGGGTAAGCCAGATCAAAGTGTCTGCGATTGATGGCATACACTTCACATGGATGAACTGTTTGCGATTAGCCACAACAAACTGAAACAATTAGATAGATCGACGTGTGTGCGCTAGACGGGCACACCCATTCTAATTAAGCATGCGCGATGGTAATAACGAGCGCACACGGTTGTTGGAACAAGACGTGTGCTGACATTGCCTATTGCGGTGCACCATATGGTGCAAATGCCATGTACACGGCCGAGAAGGCGTACATGCCCACGTTACGCCTTTCGGGAATAGTGCCGCACTTATTACCGTCAGTAAAGTTTGAGCATACGTCCCGGCACAATTTTTTTTAGAAGACAGGGAGGCCGCGTCCAGTCACATTCCAATTTGCAAACCTGTTCACACCAATCAAAACTTAAACGGTTTCCCACTTAGGAGCGTATTACTACGCGGTTATAAATACTACTACTCCAAGATGACTGCACATTCCTCCTCAACTCCTTATCCACAAAAAGTAAAAAACAAACAAGTCATTCATCATCGTTCCCTTGCATCCGCCATGGCCATCGTGAGTTCTGGGTCGAGAGATTGCCACCAGGGAGAGGCAAGCCTGGAAGCGGGAGCACGAGAGATGTCCCGCCTCACCGCGAAAGTAGCCAACATGTCCCGCCGCACGGCCGTAGCAGCAGAGAGGTCCCGCCGCGCCGCCGAAGTAGCACGGAGGACCCGCCGCGCCGTCGATGCAGCAGACTGGTCCGGCCGTGCCGCGGAAGCAGAAGAGATGTCCCGCCGCGCCGCGAATGCAGCAGAGATGTCCTCCCGTGCCGCGGCGGCCTGGGAAATGCCTCGCGGGCAGGCGAGGACTCTTACAGGCGCATGCGTGCCCTCGTCCTTAAGCAGATGGATCAGATCTCCAGGTGGGAGAGGTTGCAGGATGACCTGAAAGCCTCATTTGAACAGTCTACCGACGTCATCCGACAACTAAATGAGGGCAATGTGAACCTCCAGGCCGAGTGCGACCTGCTGAGGGCGAAGATCGTCGGAAGTGCAGAGCGGCAGCAGCAGACCACTGCCTTGTTGAAGAGGACCAGCGTCATCGTCGAGAAACTTATGGACGAGAATAACAAGCTACGCATTGAGCGCAGAAGGCTGGTGGAGGAATCCGTGGATGCTCTCAACCGGCATCTTGAGGACAAGAAAGAGCTCGTCGCCGCTCGCCGCAGAGACTAGTTCCCGCAGCCTGCAGCAACGCGTCAAGAAAGTAGAGATCAGTGAGCCAGATCGTTGTCTTCCTTCTTCTTTTGCCCATGTGTATTTCGGGCGTTGCCGCATGTGGCTTTTTTTAATTATGTTTCTAAATATGTAAGACAATTATTATCCACTGTCATCGTCCTTATATTCATCATGCTTGCTATAAGTCACGGTCGATGCTATATAGGTCTGTCGGATCTTACATCAAGATCCATGCAAAACTTTCTTTTCAGATTTTCCCTTTTCTCTCTTAAATCTCGGTCCAGTGAGACATATAGCCATGCCGTAGAACAGGTGCTCGGGCGCCATTAATGGAGACGTTGGGAGGGAGGTGCGCGGCGGGTAGCGGTCAAAGGGCTCTCCTCCCGATGGGCACGCGCAGGGGTCTGATCGCACGCCTCCCATACTCAAATAGCTACCCCGCACGACACCTCCTAGCCAATAAAAAAAGGGGATGTGTGGCCGCACGTAATTGGTAAGTCGAACGCCCACAGTTTCAATAATACTTGTGTTTCCGATTTGAACGTGATAGCACTTGTTCCAAAATGACTTTGTTGATTGTTAATGTGTGGGCCTTCGCAAATCGGACAAAAAAATTACCACAGCATGTTGGTGCCATGTCATGAGACCATGCCGAGTTTCATGATTTTCAGGCGTGTTTTGGAATTACAGGAATTAAAAAACCAAGTTTCTCAATCTTTCCGGCCGAGCCACGATGCCCAGATGTTTGAATTTCACTCACATCTCTTGCATGGGACCTAGAAATTCACCCAAGGACACACATGTCATTTTTCAAACAACTTTGGTGCACTGGAGCATGTGCTTGTAGTTCAAATTTGAATTATGCACATTAAATACCCAGAAACTCAATTAATGTATAAAAAAGGCGAAACGAGCCCGGAATAATTCCAAAATTTAGCACGGTCCTTCTATTTGGTCTAATCTGGCTGTGTAAAAAAATTAAGGCAGGAGAAGGCAGTGTACGAATGTTGTTTCGCACACGGAGGTGACACGTTCCCTCTCGGAACCACGAGCCTTCTTGAGGGAAGCTCCGGTTTGCAAGAAGCCTACACCAAAGCTTGTCCCAATTCAGCCAAAAAAAATACCGCGGCATGTTAGTGCCATGTCATGAGACCATGCCAAGTTTCATGATTTTCAGGCGTGTTTTGGAATTACAGGAATTAAAAAACGAAGTTTCTCAAACTTTCCGGCCGAGCCACGACACCCAGATGTTTGAATTTCACTCCCATCTCTTGCATGGGACCTAGAAATTCACCCAAGGACACACATGTGATTTTTCAAACAACTTTGGTGCAATGGAGCACGTGCTTGTAGTTCAAATTTGAATTGTGCACACTAAATGCCCAGAAACAATGTATAAAAAAGTCCAAACGACCACGGAATAATTCGAAAATTTAGCACGATACTTCCATTTGGTCTAATCTGGCCGTGTAAAAAATTAAGGCGGGAGAAGGCAGTGTACGTATGTCGTTTCGCACACGGAGGTGACAAGTTCCCTCTCGGAACCAGGAGCCTTCTTGAGGGAAGCTCCGGTTTGCAAGAAGCTTACACCAAAGCTTGTCCCAATTCGGCCAAAAAAATTACTACAGCATGTTGGTGCCATGTCATGACACCATGCCAAGTTTCATGATTTTCAGCCGTGTTTTGGATTTACAGGAATTAAAAAACCAACTTTCTCAATCATTCCGGCCGAGCCACGACATCCAGATGTTTGAATTTTATTCTCATTTCTTGCATGGGACCTATAAATTCACCCAAAGACACACGTGTGATTTTTCAGCAAACTTAGGTGCATTGGAGCATGTGCTTGTAGTTCAAATTTGAATTATGCACATTAAATGCCCAGAAACTCAATTAATGCATAAAATGCCAAATGAACCCGGAATAATTTCAAATTTAAACACGACACTCATGTACTAGTTGCATGTTCACTGTACGTAAATGTTCTAGCAATTCAAACACCATCCTTTCCCTCAGTAACACTATTTTGTCTTTCAAAACATAATGAAAAAATCAGGTATACCACAAACAGTTTACTAGAAAGAATCGTGTGGGATGCGATATAAAATATTTTGGCGCACCGTCTTGTCTGGCTTACGCAGGAAGCTTCGTCGTCTACAGTCCACCGCCCCCGCTTGAACCACACTTGCGCGCCAGTTTCTTGCGGCACCGAGTGAAATTTTTTGGCCACCGCGGAAATATCTATCTCCCTGCCACCTCCCTCCTACCAAAAGCCACATTTCCACTATTCCTCCTTGCTTTCCAAGTTCAAACCTTCACTGTTGCTTACTGGCAGCTCAGCCTCCTCGCCGACGACCCTTCTTCTTGCAGCGCCGCCTCCTCGCCGGCTACCCTTCTTCTTACAGCGCCGCCTCCTTGCCGGCGACCCTTCTTCTTGCAGCGCCGCCTCCTTGCCGCCGACCCTTCTTCTTGCTGCGCGGCCTCCTCGCCGCCGACCCTTCTTCTTGCTGTGCGGCCTCGTCGATATGGTCAGGTAATCCACACCCCACCCACACCATCCTCCTCCTTTCCCGTCCCACATGCCCCGGCTGACGGAGCGACACCTTCCACCGAAATCACTGCCCCCCTCCTACAATTAAGCGCCGACCACAGCCATTTCACACGCAGTATAACGTGGAGCTGAGTAGCATGCAGCCGCACGCGGGAACGAGGTCACTATGGCTGACATGCGTGTCGACCGCCAGATCTTGGAGGAGCACCTCGTCTTCGAGGCCACCGTCAACACCGCCGCGCTGTTGTCTACTTTAAAATACAGTTCGTGATGTTTTCTCGAGGCCACCGCCAGCGCCTTCTAGTGATTTGTCCTCTGTAATGTTAATATGCAATCTGATGTTCAGTTAATAGTTTGGTCCTCTGAAATGTAATGTTCAGTTAACACTTTGGTCCAACAATTGCTACATTTCGTAGTACCGTTCTCAAGCATTCTTTGTTTTGTTAACTGTCTTATCTTCTAGTACATGTTTCTATTCTGCAATGTCGTGCTCAGTTAATTATTTTGGTTCATTTGGTCTGTTGTCCATTTAGCTGTTTGGTTCAGTTCTGCAATTTGATTTTCATTTGATGTGGGTACAATTTTGTATTGTTATGCATGTGACACCAATCGAATTTGGCTGTACTCAATACATATTCTACTGATAGTATGGAAACTCTCAGTTAACCTGATCAAGATCTTCCTTATGTGTGTTGCAGGGAAACAATGGGAGACACTGCGGTTTACCATCAAGGTTTGTTGAAGCAGGGTCCTTTGGCTAATAGCACATTATTGTGCAGTTGCAGGAATCATTCTAATATTTAGGTTTCTTACAATTCGGTCTTGCACATGTAGGTCCTGCTGTCAGAGGCTTAGACCCACTGTTCGACCCATTTTGCATATGGGGAAATGAGATGTCCATGAATATCAGTCAAGTCAAGAAACTCAGAAAGATTGTTAGGATGAAAAAACTCGCGACGAATAACAGCAAGATCTTTGTTTGCACAATGAAGAAGACATCAGTCAACTATAGGATGGTACCAACTCTTTTACCTTGTTTTTACCCCTTGCGCCATTTCAAAATTTACAACAACGATTTATGCATAGCTTTGTTTTCAGTACTTTTCAAAGTAGTTCACCGATGATTACCTCTCAAACCACCTGCATGGTCAAGAGGTGAGGAAGATATTCATCCAACACCCACGGTACAATATTGAAGTCTTGCTGAAGAGGACGAAGGTTGGGCGGGCAATTATCCATAGCCACTGGCCTAAAGTTGCAAAGACATTCAACATCACTGAAGGCTCAATATTTTCCTTCTACTTCTGCAGTTTCCCAGATGAGATTCATCTGTCTATTTACCGTGTATGATGCTACTTTCCAAAGGTTTTTGATGCTGCATGTGAAACTTGGTGCTGTTGTGTAATGGCGTAACTGAGTGCCGAAGCTATCTGATGTAATTCGATTATGAAATCCTGGTTGCTTCTATACGGATAAGAAATATCCGGCGTGTTTTATAAGAAATATCAGTTTGATTAGTACATGGATTATCAATAATAGGCTAATTACCTTGCTTATTGGGGGTTTCTATTGCAAACGGTTACTCAGACAGCACCGTGGGTGATGAACTCAAACAACTCGCACGGTTTCTAGAAAGTAGGCGTGTTCGATCAACTAACAATCACACACGGCTTCCGGCAGCAAACTGTTCGGTTAGGCCACCTTGCACAAATGTTTCCACACAAAGAACTGTGTGGGATGTACATACCTACGGAAATGATTTCCTGGGATTCACCGTGTGGGATGTACATACCTACGGAAATGATTTATGGGATTCACCATGTGGGATGTACATACCTACGGAAATGATTTCTGGGATTCACCGTGTGGGATGTACATACCTACGGAAATGATTTTTGGGATTCACCGTGTGGGATGTACATACCTACGGAAATGATTGGGTGTCCACGCCTCACCGATCGCACACGGCCCCAGCCTGGATCCCACAATGGCCTATCCCCGACGATTTCTGGGTCGTGTGGGAAGGACCCCCCTATCGCCCACACTCACTTGGCGACGGTTCCAAATGCCGTCGCGAAAAGGGGTTTTAAACCGTTTGTTTAGGACGTTGCTGTACCAGTGCTTGCAGGTTTACCCAGGGATCAAGTTATGAAAAAGGTTTTCCCTTTATCTTTGAAGGGAAAAGCATTGGCATGGTATAGGCTATGCGATGATATTGGATCATGGAATTGGAATCGTTTGAAGTTGGAGTTCCACCAAAAAAATTATCCTATGCATCTAGTTCATCGTGATCGGAATTATATATATAATTTTTGGCCTCGTGAAGGAGAAAGTATCGCTCTAGCTTGTGGGAGGCTTAAGTCAATGTTATATTCATGCCCCAATCATGAGCTCTCAAGAGAAATTATTATCCAGAATTTTTATGCTCGGCTTTCTCGTAATGATCAAACCATGCTTGATACTTCTTGTGCTGGTTCATTTATGAAGAAGACTATTGAATTCAGGTGGGATCTTTTGGAAAGAATTAAACTCAACTCTGAAGATTGGGAACTCGACGAAGGTAAAGAGTTAGATATTAAAATTAAATATGATTGTGTTAAATCTTTTATGGATACCGATGCTTTTCAAAAGTTTAGCACTAAATATGGACTTGACTCTGAGATAGTAGCCTCCTTTTGTGAATCATTTGCTACTCATGTTGAACTCCCTAAAGAGAAGTGGTTTAAATATCACCCACCTATTAAAGAAGAAATTAAAGAACCGGTACCAGTTAAAGAAGAAACTATACTTTATAATGTTGATCCTGTTGTTCCTTCTGCTTATATTGAGAAACCACCTTTCCCTGTTAGGATAAAGGAACATGCTAAAGTTTCAACTATGGTTAACAAAAGCTATATTAGAACACCTAAACCTAATGAACAAATTAAAGTAGAACCTAGCATTGCTATGGTTAAAGATTTCTTAGAAGAAGATATAGATGGGCATGTTATTTATTTCTGTGAAGAAGCTGCTAGAATTGCCAAACCTGATAAAAAGGATAAACATAGACCTATTGTTGGCATGCCTGTCATCTCAGTTAAAATAGGAGATCATTGTTATCATGGTTTATGTGACATGGGTGCTAGTGTGAGTGTTGTTCCTTACACTTTATATCAAGAAATTATGAAAGACATAGCACTTGTAGAAATAGAAGACATAGATGTTACTCTTAAACTTGCTAATAGAGACACCATATCACCAATTGGGATTGTTAGAGATGTTGAAGTCTTGTGTGGGAAAATAAAATACCCTACTGATTTTCTTGTTCTTGGTTCCCCATAAGATGACTTTTGTCCCATTATCTTTGGTAGACCTTTCTTGAATATAGTTAATGCTGAGATAGACTGCAAGAAACAAACTGTTGGTGTTAGCTTTGGTGACGAGTCTCATGAGTTTAATTTTTTCCAAGTTTAGTAGAAATCTTCATGAAAAAGAATTGCCTAGTAAGGTTGAATTAATTGGTCTTACTTCTATTGCTGTTCCACCTACTGATCCTTTAGAACAATATCTGCTAGACCATGAAAATGATTTACATATGCATGAAAGAAATGAAATAGATAAAAAAATTGAACAACGTCCTCTGCTTAAACACAACTTGCCTATAGAAACTCTAGGAGGTCCTCCTCCACCTGAAGGTGATCCTGTGTTTGAATTAAAACAACTGCAAGACACTTTGAAATATGCTTATCTTGATGAAAGGAAGATATATCCTGTTATTATTAGTGCTAACCTTTCAGAACATGAAGAAGAAAGATTATTGAAAGTTCTAAGGAAGCATCGCACTGCTATTGGATATACTCTTGATGATTTAAAGGGCATTAGTCCCACTCTATGTCAGCACAAAATTAATATGGAACCTGATGCTAAACCCGTTGTTGATCACCAATGCCGGTTAAATCCAAAGATGAAGGAAGTGGTAAGAACGGAAATCTTAAAACTTCTGGAAGCAGGTATAATCTATCCTATAGCTGATTGTATATGGGTAAGTCTTGTTCATTGTGTTCCTAAGAAAGGAGGTATTACTGTTGTTCCTAATGATAAGAATGAACTTATTCCACAAAGAATTGTTACAGGTTATAGAATGGTAATTGACTTTAGAAAATTAAATAAAGCAACTAGAAAAGATCATTACCCTTTACCTTTTATTGATCAAATGCTTGAAAGATTATCTAAGCACACACACTTTTGCTTCCTTGATGGATATTCTGGCTTTTCACAAATACCTATTTCTCAACCTGATCAAGAAAAGACAACTTTTACTTGTCCCTTTGGAACCTATGCTTATAGACGTATGCCTTTTGGTTTATGTGATGCACCTGCTACCTTTCAAGGATGTATGACTGCTATATTCTCTGACTTTTGTGAAAATATTGTTGAGGTTTTCATGGATGACTTTTCTGTTTATGGGTAGTCTTTTGATGATTGTTTAAGCAATCTTGAGCGAGTTTTGTAGAGATGTGAACAAACAAATCTTGTCCTGAATTGGGAGAAGTGCCACTTTATGGTTAATGAAGGCATTGTCTTGGGTCATAAAATTTCTGAAAGAGGTATTGAAGTGGACCAAGCTAAGGTTGATGCAATTGAGAAAATGCCATGTCCTAAAGATATAAAAGGTATTCGTAGTTTCCTAGGTCATGATGGTTTCTATAGGAGATTTATCAAAGACTTTTCTAAAATTGCTAGGCCTCTCACTAGTCTCTTGCAAAAGGATGTTCCTTTTGTTTTTTATGATGATTGTTTAGAAGCCTTAGAAACACTTAAGAAAGCCTTAATTTCTGCACCTATTGTTCAACCACCTGATTGGAACTTGCCTTTTGAAATTATGCGTGATGCTAGTGATTATGCTGTTGGTGCTGTTCTAGGACAGAGAGTTGATAAGAAACTTAATGTTATTCATTATGCTAGTAAAACTCTAGACAGTGCTCAAAGAAATGATGCTACTACTGAAAAAGAATTTTTAGGTGGTGTTTGCTTGTGATAAATTTAGACGTTATTTGTTGATTCAAAAGTAACTGTTCACACAGGACATGCTGCTATTAAATATCTTATGGAAAAGAAAGATTCTAAACCTAGACTTATTCGATGGGTTCTCTTGTTGCAAGAATTTGATTTACATATCATTGATAGAAAAGGAGCTGAGCACCCAATAGCTGATAACTTGTCTAGGCTTGAAAATGTGCTTGATGACCCACTACCTATTGATGATCGTTTTCCTGATGAGCAGTTAGCTGCAATAAATGTTTCTCATAGTACTCCTTGGTATGCTGATTATGCTAATTACATTGTTGCTAAATATTTACCACCTAACTTTACATACCAACAAAAGAAATAAATCTTCTATGATTTAAGACATTACTTTTGGGATGACCCACATCTTTATAAAGAAGGAGTAGATGGTATTATTAGACGTTATGTACCTGAGCATGAACATGGACAAATCCTACGGAAATGTCACTCTGAGGCTTATGGAGGGCATCATGCTGGAGATAGAACTGCTCACAAGGTATTACAATCTGGATTTTATTGGCCTACTCTCTTCAAGGATGCCCGTAAGTTTGTCTCATCTTGTGATGAATGTCAAAGAATAGGTAATATCGGTAAGCGTCAAGAAATGCCTATGAATTATTCACTTGCTGTTGAACCATTTGATGTTTGGGGATTTGATTACATGGGACCTTTTCCTTCCTCTAATGGGTATACACATATTTTGGCTGCTGTCGATTATGTTACTAAATGGGTAGAAGCTATTCCAACTAGTGGTGCTGATCACAACACCTCTATTAAAATGCTTAAGGAAGTTATGTTCCCAAGGTTTGGAGTCCCTAGATATTTAATGACCGATGGTGGTTCAGACTTTATTCATGGTGCTTTCCGTAAAATGCTTGCCAAGTATGATGTTAACCATAGAATTGCATCACCCTATCATCCTTAGTCTAGTGGTCAAGTTGAACTTAGCAATAGAGAAATAAAATTAATTTTGCAAAAGACTGTCAATAGGTCCAGAAAAATTTGGTCTAAGAAATTAGATGATGCACTTTGGGCTTATAGAACAACATATAAAAATCCTATGGGTATGTCTCCATATAAAGTGGTTTATGGAAAAGCATGTCATTTGCCTCTTGAGTTAGAACATAAAGCATATTGGGCAGTTAAAGAGCTCAACCATGATTTCAAACTTGCTGGTGAAAAGAGGTTATTTGATATTACCTCTTTAGATGAATGGAGAACCCAAGCTTATGAAAATACAAAATTATTCAAAGAAAAAGTTAAAAGATGGCATGACAAAAGAATTCAAAAGCGTGAGTATGTTCTTTTGTACAACTCTCGTTTTAGATTCTTTGCAGGAAAACTCCTCTCGAAATGGGAAGGCCCATATGTCATCGAGGAGGTTTACCGGTCTGGAGCCATAAAAATAAATAACTCCGAAGGTACTAACCCGAAGGTTGTCAATGGGCAACGAATAAAGAATTATATCTCAGGTACGCCTATTAATGTTGAAAGTAATATTATCCAAACTTTGACACCGGAAGAGCACATAAAAGAGTCCTTCTGGAACACTCCAGAATCGTGAAAATAAGGAGGTACGTTGTAACATCCCTAGCATCACACTACAGCAATCTCCCCCTAATGAAGGTCATGTCATCATGATCATCATGCCAAAATGCCACTTGTCCAAAATCTGCTTCAAATTTAAAATCAAATTGCATGTTAAATATTTGCTTCTTCTTTCACGCAAATAAAATAGTTCATCCTATGGAACATAATCCCTAGATATTTGTCATGTTGAAGCCAACATTTTTGGAATTCCCAAATTGCCCCTGGGAATTTATTATCTGGTCCAGTAGTATTTAAGATGTCGTTTTCATTTTCTAAAAATGTTTGGAAAACTCCTGATGGCCCCAAACTTTTTGTGGCAGTGCAAATACTAGAAAGAATTTAAGTGGACTAGTCCCACATTTTTTTCAAAGTATTTTGGTAGCCCAAACTTTTCCCTAGTTGTCTCTGATTTTAACATAAAAGAGAAATCAGAAAAAGAAAAGGCTAAACAAAAACTAAAAAGAGAGAGGAGGCCCCCTGCCCCCTGGGCCACTTGGCCCAAATGGTCGAGGGAGCCCAACCAGACCGACCGACCCAACCCCTTCCCGGGTCGTCCCCCTCCTCCTTGTTCGACCGACCGGAGGGAGGGCTCCCGCCGGACCCGGCGCGGCGCCCCGCGCTGCCATGACGACGGGGAAGAGATAAGGCCGCCACCCGCAGCCCCATCGCCTCCCCTGGCTCTCCCCACTCTCCCCCTTTGCCCCTCTATGTTCCCTCTCAGATCCGCCTCACCGCACGCGGTTGACGCCGGCGACTACGCTCCACCGCGGCCACCGGGCGACCCTCACGTCGCCGACGAGTCCGGGAGCACGGCCATCGTCTGCCTCGTCTCCTTCACTTCTGGATCGGGGCCGGGAGGCCTCAACGCCGACGCCCTCAACCTATTCTTCCCAGCGCCGCCCGCCTCTGTCGTCGTCGATCCGCCACCGTCGCTGCACCTCGGCCTCCCCAAGTCGGCTGCGAGCACCGCTGTGAACCGCCGTTCGTTTCCTCTCTCTCCCCATGCTCGATTTCCTGCCGTAGCACCATCCCGAACGAGGCCAAAGCCAGTGCCCACCATGACCAAGGAGCCCTGCACTCCCAAACTCCCCCAGTCAGTCCTCTACCACGCCCGGCCGCGGCCTATAGCGTACGCGTGCGCCCACACTCCCCGCTGCTGCTCTCGCCTGCTGCGAACAGTCGCCCATGGCTGGACCTCCGAGTCCCGGCGCGCATAGCCTCTCCTGGTGTCACACCCTGTTTTTCATGCCACTACACATAAGCTATTAGTCATACTAAAATATGGTTTGACAAAAACTTTTGAGTGTTTGGTCTTTGCTTGATTTGATTTTTGTCTGCTGTTTGCAAGTGCTCTAAAAATCAAATAAATCCTCCAACTCTTATACTCCTTCTCCTTGATTCAAAACCTTGCCCAATGATCATGCCATGTGTGTAGGACATAAAAATAATTTCTTGCAAATATATTTTGGCCAAAAAGTATTTTCTAAATTAGGTTTTCCAAAAACCCCTAAATGGAGACTTGAACTACAAGTACTTAATTAAGGGTGTGAAAAATCTTCCAAAAATTATATTTGACTCCTATTAGATATAGGACACCCAGAAAACACAAAAATATAATTTTAAAAGTTATTTTCCTATTTTATTTAAAGACTTTTTCTTTAGGCCAGAAATGGTCTTTAATAGGTTAAAATTACTTTATTGTTTCAAAAATATTTGAGAAAATTTAGGGAAACTCATAGGACATATATTGTCCATATATAAGAGTTTCAACACATGGTCATAATCAAAATATTGGTCAAATCCCTCAAAAACCCTTTATGGATATTTCAAGCTTTTGAAATATTTACAAAGGAAATTTTCTTCATTAATTCCAAGAAAATTCTACAATGTCACATATGACATATTTGATGATCTTGCAAAGCCTCATGCCTTGAAGATCAAGAAAACCTCATCAAACCCCCTCAAAACCATTTCTGTCCATTTTGAAGTTTGAGCAACTTTACATTGCCAAACATGTCCAAATGCTCTCAAACTTGGTGCACAGGCTCAAATGGTGTAATAATGCATCTAGACCAAATGTCACAAGTTGGAGAGAAGGATATCATGATCAAAGTGTTCTAAACCCCTTTCTGTCCAAAACCAAATTTGAACAACTCCACATTGCCAAGTGTGTCCTTTTGATCTGAATTTTTCTGGACATGTTCAAATCCTCAAATGATGACACTACACCAAGTGGTGCATCAAGGAGAATAGATTTGCATGACTAAATCTTGGTAAAGCCATTTCTGCTGATTTCTAGGGTTTACCAAAGTTACATTGGCTACTTTGCCCAAATGAGCTCAAACTTGGTGGAACACCCTACTTCTATGTGCCATTTCATCCTGTTAAGTTTCATGTCAAGTGAAATTAAATTTCTTGCCCAAACCTACATCAAACACCTTCTGGCAGAATTTCAAAATGCAAGTTTCAACCCCTTCAACTAATCTCCATGAGCTGAAACTCTTCCCACAGCCTCATCTGGTCCTCCTCTACCTCCCGCATCTTTCCCTGCCCGAGGAGCCATGATTAGGGGGGTAGAACCCCATTTTTCTTCTCTGGGCAGTAGCATTCTCCCTCTCCCTCAGCCTCTCTCTCCCTCCTTGACATTCCACAGCATCCAAGGCTCTCCTCAGCTATTGCCCACGCCCCCTACAGCTGCCAGACGCAAGTGGACGCGGGAAAGCCGCGGATGCCGGCCAAAGTCGCGCTCTAGAGCGCCTGGCAGGGCACCCGACCATTTACGCCGCGTTCCCCAACCACCTCGAGCCTCCCCGCGCGCCAGTCGATGCCCCTCGACATCCGCTCCACGCCAGCAGGCCGCCCACTTGCTCCCGTGCCCTCCCCTCTCTCCTGCAGCTCGCGCTAGAGTGCCGCCCCGCTCGGCCAATGCTCGCGTCGCCCTTGTGGCCCGCCCGCAGCTCATCCCGCTCCTCCCCTCTCTCCCTCTCTCCCTGGCACCCTAGACCACTCCCATGAACACCCCCAAGCCCTTCATTCCCTCTCTAACGGCCACCCGAGCCGATCCCGCGGGTACCCGTAGGCCGCGCCTACGGTGGACCTCGGTCAGCCTATATAAGGCGACCCGAGCCTCTCTCTCACTCCCTGTCGCTCCCCCATACTCCTAGTCAACCTCCCACACCACCCATTTGTCTCCAGAGCCGCTCGAGCTCGAGATCGAGCTCGAGCTCTGCCGCCTTGGCTCGTCAGCGTTCGTGCGGTACAGGCCTCCTCCGCCCCCGTTCTCTCTCGATATGGAACCGTGCGGCATCACTAACCCTTTCCCCTCTCTTCCCCACTCTTTTTGTAGCCGGGAACGGCCGGAACCACCGAAGCCCGAAGCAGCTCCGCCGCGTGACCTCGTCGCCGGTGAACCAGGCTGCTCCGGCGACCACCTCCACCACCACCCGAACGACGACATCCCCCTGAGTCCAGCAGTGCCACCCGCTCGACCTGCCGTACCCTGTAGCGTCGTCGGTGAGCTCGCTGACCCCTCTGGTCGCGAGGTTGGAGATGACAGGCGGCCCCCGCCTATCATCCTCACCTCTCCCTCGCCCCTCTCTCTCGCTGACGCCCGGGCCCCGCCCGTCAGGTTTGAAAACCTGGCGCGCGCGCGCCGGCTCGCCTGGGCTAGATCCCCTCCGGGCCTGCTGCACCATGGCCTTTCTGGCCCAGTGGCACAGTGCCCTCTTGCTTTTTCCTTTTCTGTGCAAACTTGCAAAATTCCACAGGATTAAATAAATATCCAAGTGCAATAATTACAGGTCCTAAATTCTTGTAAAAATATCACCTATTTAATGGTGTAACTTTCATACATGCCCAACCAACTTTTCTGTGCTGTTCAAATTCAAATTCAAATTTGAGCAATTAAATCCTTGTTTGAAAATCCATTGCTCTGTCCCTGTAGCTCCAAATCCAAAAATAAGAATTTCCCCTTCTTAGGTTTCACCCTAGTATTTAACAAAAATGAGTTGACATTTTTCTGAGCAATTTGGTTTTTTTGTTTTATTATTGCCTTATTTTTCTCGTTATTATTTTGCGATGATAGATTGCGTTGCTGACGAAGGAGTTCGACCAGAAGACTTTGAAGACCCAGAACACTTTGCTGAGCCAGGCAAGCAGCCCTTTGACCATGTCTAAGAAACCCTTTTTGTGCATGTCATATGGCACTTTTATTGCTTGCATCGAAGTCATGATAATGTGGTGACCACTTGAGGTGGTTTGCCTCCGTTACTTCCTCGTTGATACTTGCATTGTGCATGACCCTACCTTCTTATGAGGGTTATGCCGGTGGGAGTAGATAGGATGCTAAAGTAGTTGCTACGCCGAAAGGGACGGGAATATGCATGGTGAGGGAGACAAAATATTTTCAAAAGACTTTTCGAAAACCCCGTCGGGTGCCACTTATGCCCGAGGGAGATAATGAGATGGGTAACCACTTGATGACGAAGTGGTGTACCGAGGCAAGTGTGTGTTGCTTTCAAAAACGGATTGGTTTAAGTTGCGACCGTTATTCCAACCTTACATGCGCAACCACTCTACCCTTGTATGGGAAAGGGCATTATTGATTACCTAGGCCGATACTAGCTTGGAGCCCGCATTACTAGTGACGGGGAGAGTTGGTGCTCTCTCTCGGGACGGGGTCGTGCCAGGTAGGGAGGCCATGACTGTTTTTACAGGGCACCGGACACACCGTTGTTACCCCGTGCTTGTGGTATGTGATGAATATGGGAGCGAGGCTCCACAATTTTAAGATGTGAAATGTTGGGCATGAGGGTTACTACCAATCGAGTGGACTCTATGTTAGTGTCGTCTAGGGAAAGATAGTGATCGGGTGCTTACCCCAGGTACTTGAGGTACCGCGGGTCGTGGATGACACGGAAGTTCCCCGGATCTTGTGGGTAAAGTGTGCAACCTCTACAGAGTGTAAAACTATTCGAATAGCCGTGTCCACGGTCAAGGACAGTTGGCTAACCGCTCTTGGGCTACGTCCACTTGTTACAAACCAGAGTGTGTGTTTGGATAAGTGGGAAGAACCACTTGGGTCAAGTCAAAGGACTTGACATGATTGAAGTGGGTTGAAGCCCACTCCATTTATGTTGATATCTGTAACCAGACCCTATGGTTACTTGAATTCATACGATGCATGGTTTACCAGAACATCTCATAGCACAACAAATTAGCTTTCTGCAAAAACTTACCTATGTCATGCATTGTTGTACCTTGAGCCAAAACATGGGTAGCTTGTGAGTACATTCAAAGTACTCATTGGCTTGCCACTGGTTATTTAATTGGCCAAGCATGGAAGAACAGGAGTTCGAAAAGAGTTCTTTGGAGACGAGCATGCGAACTAGGACGTTTCCCAGTCAGAATGCCTGTAGGGTTAAGGCAGATAGCATGGGTTCTACTTATCGACGAAGATTTCCGCTGCTTAAGTTTATTTGGTATCCAGCCCTTGTGGCTTTATCTATGTAAGACTTGACCATAAGGGTCATAATTTGTATAAGACGGTATGTATGGATGTAAGACTCTTGTTATTCAGCTTCTGTGTGTTCAGTGAGCATTGATCTCTGGGATCACTGTACACGTGCATTAGATGATCACGACTCATGAGTCGGGGTCCCCACACCTGGCCGCGCCACTGCAGCTCGCGCGTGCCTGCGCGCGAGCCCGCCTTGCCCCGGCCACATCCCTGCCGCCTCCCACGCGCGCCCTCGCCATCTCCATGCCGCGCCTGCACTGCTCGCTGCTGAACTACTGCTCCTCGCGAGCCGCTGCGTTCGCTGCTGCTGCTGGATGCCAGGCTGCTCTACTTGTTACTGTTGCCGCTGCATACTGCTGCCGCTGCGTGCCGCTGTGTACTGCTGCCGCTGCATGCTGCTGATTACTCCTGCCGCTGCGTGTTGCTGATTACTCTTGCTACTGCTCGCTTGCTACTACTACCATCTGCTGCTGTAGCTCCTCGCCAAGCTCCCTGTACATGGCCGTGCGTCTGGCCGGCTGGGCTAATGGCCGGCCCTTGTTTAATTAGTCTAGGTTTGTTTAGTAGTAGTTTAGTGCTAATTTAGTCTATTAGCTAATGACAAGTGGGTCCCATCTAATTAGATTAGATAGATCTTTTGGAATTATTAAATCAGTGACATGTGGGCCACCACCTCCTCTTTTGACTAGTCAAATTGACTTGGTCAATCCGGTTTAATATTAAATCAGGAATTTCAGAAAATTGTTTAAACTTCGGAAATTCATAGAAAATAATCCGTAACTCGGATGAAAAAGTTTTATACATGAAAGTTGCTCAAAAAAGCGAGGCGAATCTGAATACGCGGTCCGTTAGTCCGCCACACATCCCTAGCATAGCGAACATCAAACCTTTCCCCTTCGGTTCGTCTGTTCGAAAATGCCAAACTTCGGGAAAGCATTCCCGGATGTTATCCCCTTCGCCGTTAATGTGTAGCACCGCGTTAGAACACGTCTAGCTCTGCCTGTTGTCCTGTTATGCACTGGCTTGCTATGTATTTACTGTTTCTCCCCCCTCTTCTCTTCGGTAGACCCCGAGACCGCTGCTGATGTCCCTGTGATCGACTACGTCGACGACGACCCTTCTCCCTTTTCAGCAGAGCTTCCAGGCAAGCCCCCCCCCCTTTGATCATCCCGATATCGTCCATTCCATTCTCTCATGCTTGCATTAGGTTTTGCTACTGTAACTGATTGCTCCTATTCTGATGCATAGCCTGCTTCTGTAACCTGCTTATGGTTACCTACCTGCTTATCCTAAACTGCTTAGTATAGGTTGGTTAGTGATCCATCAGTGACCCCCAACTGGTCCTTGTTGCCCCTGCTTGATCATCGACGACTCGATCAACGTGATCGACGACCAGAGCCCGACACCTCACATCACATCACGCCCCTTTTGTTCCTCGACTCTGCAGAGTTACCATCGAGTGCCGAGGGTGGAACCTCATGCATCAATCCTGATGAGATCTCTGTAGTGTAGCTATTCGGTGGTGGTCATCGAGGGTGATTTCCTCCTTAACCACTTCCGACACGACTCTCTCGTGCAACCCCTCAAGTGTGAACCTCGAGGGTGGTTCCTCTTACGTTCACCTTGATGATTACATCGAGTGGAATTCACCGGGGGTGATTCCTCGGGTTTTCCCCTTGATGTTTGGACACACGGATACTTGGACTTTACAATTGTTACTTGGAAAGGCGGGTCGACCCTGAGGGGTACCCGCGAGTGATGTGGAGACGGGTTGACCTGGAGGGTGCCCGCGAGATAATTACGAGGCGTGGCCGGGCATTCCTAGCCCATGCCGCAAGTCCTCAAGACGGGGCAACGGGGTCACATCTTTCGTGAGTCTCTGCTTGTTACGGTGCGTTCCTAATCCACTACGATTTGGATATTTGATCCGAGGGGCCTCTGACCTAATAGCACTAACCATCACGTGGGCATAGTATGGGCGTTCTGCATCGTATGCATCAGCCGAACTTAATAGACGTCAGCGACTGAGCGGCGCGGGCCGGGTTGGACTGGTAAGTACCTGCCTTTTTTAAGGAGGTAGCTAGGTCTGCTCACCGGCCGCCCTCGCAACGTGCAGGAGTTCCCGGGGCGATGGCCCAAGACCCCTGGGGGCACAGGTTTAGTCCGGCGTGCTGACCTCTCTATTAAGCCTTGGTCGGGTTGCGGCGTATTGTTTGGCCGAGGCCGGGCATGACCCAGGAAAGTGTGTCTGGCCGAAGTTAATCGAGTGTGGTGGGTAAGTTGGTGCACCCTGCAGGGAAGAAAACATCTATCGATAGCCTGTCCTACGGTAACGGACACTTGGAGTTGTATCCCGATCGATACAACTAGAACTGGATACTTGTGATGAGAAATGGATAGTATGGCTCTGGGATTGCTTTCTCGTAGGGAGTCGAGGAAGGATCTCTGGGTGAGGATGATAACACCACTGCTACTTTATATTACACTATTGTTACTCTTCTAATGCTGCAAGACCATTGGAGATGCTGAAGATGCTAGTCTTTGATAGGACTACGCTCTCCCCTCTGTTCTGGCATTTCTGCAGCCCAGTCCACATATACAGCCTTCCTTTGATAATGTTGCATATGTAGTGTAGATCCTTGCTTGCGAGTACTTTGGATGAGTACTCACGGTTGCTTTGCTCCCCCTTTCCCCCTTTCTTCTTCTTTCCGGTTGATGCAACCAGATGTCGGAGCCCAGGAGCCAGATGCCACCGTTGATGCCTACTACTACATGGAGGCCGCTGACGACCAGGAGTAGTTAGGAGGCTCCCAGGCAGGAGGCCTTGCCTTTTTGATCGTTGTTGCTTTTGTGCTAGCCTTCTTAAGGCAAACTTGTTTAACTTATGTCTGTATTGAGATATTGTTGCTTCCGCTGACTCTTGTGTTTTCGATCTTATGTATTCGAGCCCTCGAGGCCCATGGCTTGTAATATAAAGCTTGTATTATTTTATTTGTGTCTAGAGTTGTGTTGTGATATCTTCCCGTGAGTCCTTGATCTTGATCGTACACATTTGCGTGTATGATTAGTGTACGATTGAATCGAGGGCGTCACAAGTTGGTATCAGAGCCAACTGGATGTAGATAGCCCCCTTTCCAACTCCTTGGCTGAAGTCGAGTCTAGTCACTACACAACTTTTACTAACATGGCTGTGTGTCTTACGGGCCCACGTCGCCATTGGGTGGTATTAGGATCTTTTACTCCTTGTCTATACTCTGGGACTCTAATATCTCTTCTATTCGGGTTAAACATTTTACTAACTCTGACATTAGGCTCTCGTAACCACTTCCTCCCGGAGAGCCCCGACATTATCGATGATCGCTTGCTTCGCCAGAAGATTCTGCAGATACTCCTCGATGTTTCTCGAGACACCGTGCCAACTGCCTTGCAGTTCCTGACCATCGATAACCCCCGTGAATAACATCTTTGCCGCTTGTACCTTCATCCCCAGTTGCTCCTGTTATTAAAAGATACCCTTAGTACTCTCCGTTGTTCCGAGAATCCTTTGTGCCTTTTGCTTTGCAACTTCTTTTCGCACTGCGGATAATTCACTTAACCGGGGTTCGTTCGTCCCTAGTTGTTCATATGCTTTCCAAAATACCTGAAAATGCTATCTGATCTTTCAAAATCCTCTGTAGCCTATTGCTCTTGATTCTCCTTACCTGCTTGCATTAGGATTAATTCCATATGTTAAGCAATATTCTTTAAAATTCTTTGTGATTGTCATTCTGTTCCTATGGATTCAGCGTGTGTGCAAATACTCACAATCATCAATTAACCCTTGGAAATTTTCTTTCCGGCTCAGACATACTTCCAGATATGAGCTGGTTCTTGCCCAATCCTGATTTGATCGGGTGCACCTCTAAGTCTATTCAACTTACCCACCTTTTGATCAGAGCCTCTGCTTCTAATCCTTCATCTTGATATCATAATTCCTTTGTACACAAGCATCGAAGCATTCAGACGTTTCTATAAGCCGATGCCTTTGCATTCTTTCCTTCTTCTGATTGAGTTCTTTCCTTCTTCTGATTGAGTACTGATACACACATCAGATACATTGAGGGCCGCCGAATCCTTTGTTGGATTATTATCCGGCAATGTCCTTGACATTCAAATCTCGTACGCTCTCCCCCTGATACATATTGCCTTCGGTAAATTGTATCCTCTGCTTATTGTCAACCATGCTCTGCTATTGAGCTGATGTTATATTCTATGGAAGTTAGTGGTATAAGTTCCTAAGATGCCCCAATGGGTTGAACCTATGTTTTCCCTAATCCGTGTGAACTCGAAAGTTATGCGAGTCATACTCTTCTGGTGCTTCACCAGATAAATTTTCAGCACAACAATTTCTTCGAAAACGAGAAGTGAATGAAAGGTTATGCATTGAAGGAGTGGGAGTCGACCTTGAACTTTGTGTTCATGCCCATGGACCCGATGTAGAACTTATCATGGAAGCTGCTCGTAAAAATAATTATTTCTTTGGTACAAGCTCATCTTGTATCTATGAATTGATCCTTTGCAATCGTGGTTCCGACCATATTTCCTCCTTGATTACATTTACCGGATAAGTTAAAATACTTATCCTCTGCAAATCATTCCCCCCGTCCAACCTCTACTCCGATTTACCTTTCGGCATTACACCTAGTACCTGATATTGGGAAGTTTTATACCCCATCACATCATTCCTAGCCTGATCGGCTATATTTTTATCGTGTAAACTTTTAATTGTGCTACCTGGTCCTTATGCCCAGAGCAACTTTCGACGATGAGCTAAGCTTATGTCGATCTTCCTCATCTTATCATTTCACCTCGAACAACAGCCTTGATTTCGAGCTTGTGTCAAATTCGTGGTTCTGATAGCCTTTCACTTCATCCTTCCTGATGCTTGATGTTGTCGCTGCTCGATGGCATCTTCATAGAGTCTCTCAACAAAATTTGTCGTGATCACCGTCAACACTTTGGCTCCTTCAGAGATGTCAATTGAATTCATGGCTAGAAATACCATCCCCGCCCCTCGATGGTTTGTGATATCATCGATGACATCCTTGACTTCCTGCCAACACAGACCTTGTCGTGTTTGGTTATTCCTTACATTCCGAGATAATCTTGGAAGTGTTCCTTTGTATCTTTTAAGATCTTCAGATCCAACTCTTACCCGAAACACCATGTTATTGCTACCTCGAAGCATGACTATGGTACTCTGTATATCAACAAGAACATTGGAAGCGCAATGCTAAATGTTTCTTGATTTATTATTCAAACACCGTGGTGTGGGTAATATCATGATTCTTCCGTCTCCCCTTTGTCTAAATACTTTTGAACTTGCTGTCCTATCATGTATATCATGCCCCACCTTTCCTTGGGAAGGATATACCCTAAATTCCTGTGTGCAAACACATTTTTCCTTTCCTTTGATCTGATTAATCCTGATAATCACATTTTCCTTTCCATTGGTTTGTTAGTCTTTCTTTTGATCTATATGATAAAAGAAGAAATAATTCCCTGCTTATAAAAATGCCTCAAGGTACAATTCGGTCCGTATGACCCTGTTACTAATGTTGATGACATTTCGGTAACCATCGATGGACGAGAACTTTGCCTACTGGCCCGCCTCATTTCAATGAGCAGGAAAATGGTTCTCTTCATCCCTCGCCCTTGGTACCAACGTTGTTGCCACCATAACTGACAGGTTTTCCTCTGACATGCGTCGGTATCATGACCGTGCAAGATGTCAGCTTCCTTCCTACTTTCTACCACATGGTGGGCCCATAACCCACAGTTCCACAGGATCAAAGCCTGACTCTCCTGTACAACCTTGATGCCGAAGTATCTTATGCTCTTGGCTTTGTGTGTTATCACGAGCCACCCTCCGAGAGATGATCTATTCCCGATGCTCTGAAACCCTTCTCACACTCTGTTCAGGTATCGATCGTTTGTCCATTCGCTTGAAACTTCTTATTGTACCTTCATATTTTGCTCTCGACGTTTTCTTAAATTTCAACTCGAGAGATACTTCTGTCACATTTCCTGCATTGTTCACTAGACAATTAACCCTATAAGGGTCAGTTCACCCGAAGTTACTCTTTACTTCCCCACTTAAATCTCGGGACGAGATTTCTTATAGTGGAGGAGATTTGTAACATCCCCAGCATCACACTACAGCAATCTCCCCCTAATGAAGGTCATGTCATCATGATCATCATGCCAAAATGCCACTTGTCCAAAATCTGCTTGAAATTCAAAATCAAATTGCATGTCAAATATTTGCTTCTTCTTTCATGCAAATAAAATAGTTCATCCTATGGCAAATAATCCCTAGATATTTGTCATGTTGAAGCCAACATTTTTGGAATTCCCAAATTGCCCCTGGGAACTTATTATCTAGTCCAACAGTATTTAAGATGTCGTTTTCATTTTCTAAAAATGCTTGGACAACTCCTGATGGCCCCAAACTTTTTGTGGCAGTGCCAAATACTAGAAAGAATTTAAGTGGCCTAGTCCCACATTTTTTTCAAAGTATTTTGGTAGCCCAAACTTTTCCCTAGTTGTCTCTGATTTTAACATAAAAGAGAAATCAGAAAAAGAAAAGGCTAAACAAAAACTGAAAAGAGAGAGGAGGCCCCCTGCCCCCTGGGCCACTTGGCCCAAATGGCCGAGGCAGCCCAACCAGACCGACCGACCCAACCCCTTCCCAGGTCGTCTCCCTCCTCCTTGTTCGACCGACCGGAGGGAGGGCTCCCGCTCGTTCCCGCCGGACCCGGCGCGGCGCCCGCGCTGCCACGACGACGGGGAAGAGATAAGGCCGCCACCCGCAGCCCCATCGCCTCCCCTGGCTCTCCCCACTCCCCACTCTCCCCCTTTGCCCCTCTGTGTTCCCTCTCAGATCCGCCTCACCGCACGCGGTTGACACCGGCGACTACGCTCCACCGCGTCCACCGGGCGACCCTCACCTCGCCGACGATTCCGGGAGCACGGCCGTCGTCTGCCTCGTCTCCTTCACTTCTGGATCGGGGCCGGGAAGCCTCAACGCCGACGCCCTCAACCTCTTCTTCCCGGCGCCGCCCGCCTCTGTCGTCGTTGATCCGCCACCGTCGCTGCACCTCGGCCTCCCCCAGTGGGCTGCGAGCACCGCTGTGAGCCGCCGTTCGTTTCCCCTCTCTCCCCATGCTCGATTTCCTGCCGTAGCACCGTCCCGGACGAGGCCAAAGCCAGTGCCTGCCATGGCCAAGGAGCCCCGCACTCCCGAACTCCCCCAGTCAGTCATCTACCGCGCCCGGCCGCGGCCTACAGCGTACGCGCGCGCCCACACTCCCCGCTGCTGCTCTCGCCTGCTGCGAACAGTCGCCCATGGCCGGACCTCCGAGTCCTGACGAGCATAGCCTCTCCTGGCCGCGCCACTGCAGCTCGCGCGTGCCTGCGCGCGAGCCCGCCTCGCCCCGGCCACATCCCTGCCGCCTCCCTCACGCGCCCTCGCCATCTCCTCGCCGCGCCTGCGCTGCTCGCTGTTGAACTACTGCTGCTCGCGAGCCGCTGCCTCCGCATGCGTTCACTGTTGCTGCTGGACGCCAGGCTGCTCTACTTGTTACTGCTGCCGCTGCGTGCTGCTGATTACTCCTGCCGCTGCGTGTTGCTGATTACTCCTGCTACTGCTCGCTTGCTACTACTACCATCTGCTGCTGTAGCTCCTGGCCAAACTCCATGTACATGGTCGTGCGTATGGCCGACTGGGCTAATGGCCGGCCCTTATTTAATTAGTCTAGGTTTCTTTAGTAGTAGTTTAGTGATAATTTAGCCTATTAGCTAATGACAAGTGGGTCCCATCTAATTAGATTCGATAGATCTTTTGGAATTATTAAATCAGTGACATGTGGGCCACCACCTCCTCTTTTGACTAGTCAAATTGACTTGGTCAATCCGGTTTAATGTTAAATCAGGAATTTCAGAAAATTGTTTAAACTTCAGAAATTCATAGAAAATAATCCGTAACTCGGATGAAAAATTTTTATACATGAAAGTTGCTCAGAAAAGCGAGGCGAATCTGAATACGCGGTCCGTTAGTCCGCCACACATCCCTAGAATAGCGAACATCGAACCTTTCCCCTTTGGTTCGTCTGTCTGAAAATGCCAAACTTCGGGAAAGCATTCCCGGATGTTATCCCCTTCGCCGATAACGTGTAGCACCGCGTTAGAACACGTCTAGCTCTGCTTGTTGTCCTGTTATGCACTTGCTTGCTATGTATTTACTGTTTCTCCCCCCTCTTCTCTTCGGTAGACCCTGAGACCGCTGCTGGTGTCCCTGTGATCGACTACGTCGACGACGACCCTTCTCCCTTTTCAGCAGAGCTTCCAGGCAAGCCCCCCTTTTGATCATCCCGATATCGTCCATTCCATTCTCTCATGCTTGCATTAGGTTTTGCTACTGTAATTGATTGCTCCTATTTTGATGCATAGCCTGCTTTTGTAACCTGCTTATGGTTACCTACCTGCTTATCCTAAACTGCTTAGTATAGGTTGGTTAGTGATCCATCAGTGACCCCCAACTAGTCCTTGTTGCCCCTGCTTGATCATCGACGACTCGATCAACGTGATCGACGACCAGAGCCTGACACCTCACATCACATCACACCCCTTTTGTTGCTCGACTCTGCAGAGTTACCATCGAGTGCCGAGGGTGGAACCTCATACATCACTCCTGATGAGATCTCTGTAGTGTAGCTATTCTGTGGTGATCATCGAGGGTGATTTCCTCCTTAACCACTTTCGATACGACTCTCTCGTGCAACCCCTCAAGTGTGAACCTCGAGGGTGGTTCCTCTTACATTCACCTTGATGATTACAGAGTGGAATTCACCGGGGGTGATTCCTCGGGTTTTCCCCTTGATGTTTGGACACACAGATACTTGGACTTTACAACTGTTATTTGGAAAGGCGGGTCGACCCTGAGGGGTACCCGCGAGTGATGTGGAGACGGGTTGACCTGGAGGGTGCCCGCGAGATAATTACGAGGCGTGGCCGGGCATTCCTAGCCCTTGCCGCAAGTCCTCGAGACGGGGCAACGGGGTCACATCTTTCGTGAGTCTCTGCTTGTTACCGCGCGTTCGTAATCCACTACGATTTGGATATTTGATCCGAGGGGCCTCTGACGTGATAGCACTAACCATCACATGGGCATAGTATGGGCGTTCTACGTCGTATGCATCAGCCGAAGCTTAATAGACGTCAGCGACTGAGCGGCGCGCACCGGGTTGGACTGGTAAGCACCTGCCTTTTTTAAGGAGGTAGCTAGGTCTGCTCACCGGCCGCCCTCGCAACGTGCAGGAGTTCCCGGGGCGATGGCCCAAGACCCTTGGGGGCATAGGTTTAGTCCGGCGTGTTGACCTCTCTATTAAGCCTAGGTCGGGTTGTGGCGTATTGTTTGGCTGAGGCCGGGCATGACCCAGGAAAGTGTGTCCGGCCGGAGTTAATCGAGCGTGGTGGGTAAGTTGGTGCACCCTGCAGGGAAGAAAACATCTATCGATAGCCTGTCCTACGGTAACGGACACTTGGAGTTGTATCCCAATTGATACAACTAGAACTGGATACTTGTGATGAGAAATGGATAGTATGGCTCTGGGATTGCTTTCTCGTAGGGAGTCGAGGAAGGATCTCTGGGTGAGGATGATAACACCACTGCTACTTTATATTACGCTATTGTTACTCTTCTAATGCTGCAAGACCATTGGAGATGCTTGAAGATGCTGAAGATGCTAGTCTTCGATAGGACTAGGCTCTCCCCTCTGTTCTGGCATTTCTGTAGCCCAGTCCACATATATAGCCTTCCTTTGATAATGTTGCATATGTAGTGTAGATCCTTGCTTGCGAGTACTTTGGATGAGTACTCACGGTTGCTTTGCTCCCCCTTTTCCCCCTTTCTTCTTCTTTCCGGTTGGTGCAACTAGATGTCGGAGCCCAGGAGCCAGATGCCACCGTCGATGCCTACTACTACGTGGAGGCCGCCGCCGACCAGGAGTAGTTAGGAGGCTCCCAGGAAGGAGGCCTTGCCTTTTCGATCTTTGTTGCTTTTGTGCTAGCCTTCTTAAGGCAAACTTGTTTAACTTATGTCTGTACTCAGATATTGTTGCTTCCGCTGACTCTTGTGTTTTCGAGCTTATGTATTCGAGCCCTCGAGGCCCATGGCTTGTAATATAAAGCTTGTATTATTTTATTTGTGTCTAGAGTTGTGTTGTGATATCTTCCCATGAGTCATTGATCTTGATCGTACACATTTGCGTGTATGATTAGTGTACGATTGAATCGAGGGCGTCACATTCGTGATATGGTAAGTAAACGTACTGCGAAAAAATCGCAAAAATATTTTTCTAAGAGTTTGAATATTTAAGAATTTTAGGAATAAAGAAACTTCCAGGAAGCGTACCATGGTGGGCACAATACACCAGGGCGCGCCAGGCCTAGCGCACCCAGGTGGGTTGTGCCCACCTGGGAAACCTTCCGGACTCCGTTCTTCTTCTGTATGCTTGTCCTCCAAGATAAAAAAATCTATAGATACTTCTCGAACCTGTTGATCACCGTATCGCGGAGAAATCCTTTGTTCTCTTTTCTTGCTGTTTCCTGTCAGATTTATCAAGCCAAGCATCATGTCTTCTTGCTCCTCCAACAACATGGAAGAAGATGCTTGGCTGATGAAGATCAAGACGAAGCAGGAGGAGCCACGGACGCCATCAAGGGAGACAAGGGCAAGAAAGCTACCTTAGATCCATCCCCGGTAGCAGCACAAGCGCTGCTGGCCGAGGAGGAGGAAGAGGATATCCTTAAGACCTACCTTACTCATCTTACTCCTGCTGAGATTGAAGCTTTTCGCGTCATTGAAATAGTTCGCATAGAGAATAAGTATCTCACTCGCGAAAATATTCTGCATCAAGAGCATGTCATCCATCTCTGGAGCGTTATTCGTCGATTGGAGAACCTCTTGATCCTTAAGGATAGGATCGCTCCTTCATCACCATCATCTTCTTCACCACCAAAGGAGAACTGAGTATCGGGTATGGGCACTCCCCTTGGCTTCCACCAAGCTTGGGGGAGGTGCCCCGGTATCGTATCATCCCACTATCTTATTACTTTTTTCTTATTTTAGTTCGATCTTTTGCATTAGATGAATAAAAGTTTAGTTCAATCCTTTCTTCTTTGAGAGTTTGCTTAGTGATCTATCCTTGTAATCGTGTGCAAGTTATATAATAAAGTTTAGTGTGAGTTTTTGCTTTCTTTACTTTCATGTTGCAAATAAAAGAAAAGAAATAAAGAAATAAAAAGAGAAAGGAAATAAATCAATAAGATTATATACTAATCCTATGGTAGGTGATGGCACCACATAAGGAAAAGTATAAGTAGAAAATTTTATTAGAGGTTGACAAACATAGCATTAGTCAATGATGCAATTCATGAAAGAATTAATAAGGGAAGAGAAGATTCACATATAAATATACTATCCTAGAAATCTTTTGTGATTGTGAGCCCTCATCAAAATATTATATGCCAAAATTGTTGACGTTGGACAAGGAAGACAACTTAATGGTTTATGTTTGTTTATATTCACATAGAAGTCATATTGTCATAGATCCTTTAACATGTGATGCTTGCCCCCTATCTTTGCTAGCAAAAAATTCCTCACTAAGTAGAGATACTACTTGTGCATCCAAAAACCCTTAAACCCAAATCTTATTTTCAAGTGTCCGCCATACCTACCTAGGGATTGAGCAAGATCCCACAAGTAAGTTGTCATCGGTGCAAAAAGGCAATAAAAATTGCTTCTAAAAGTTTGAGATCATTTAGTGTAAGAGAAAATTGAGCGTTGTACGAACTTGGACGACAAAGAATAAAAGCGACAGACTGCATAATAAAGGTTGTCATCTTAAGGGGCAATACAACGTGACGTTCTCTTGCACTAAGGGATTGAGCATACAAACAAATAAGCACATGGAAACCTCTGCTTCCCTCTGCGAAGGGCCTATCTTTTACTTTTATGTATTTACTTTTATGCAAAGAGTCGAAGTTTTCCTTCTATTCCTTTTATTTATCTCCTTTGGCAAGCATCATGTGGTGAGGAAAGATCTAGGCACATATGTCCAGTTGAATATAGATAGCATGAGTTATTATTGTTGACATCACCCTTGAGGTGAGTATGTTGGGAGGCGAAACTATAATCCCCTATCTTTCTATGTGTCCGGTTGAAACGTTTTGCTCATGGGTACGAGGTGAGTGTTAGCAATCATAGAAGACTATATGATGGTTGAGTATGTGGACTTGCCTAAAGCCTCCGATACGTGACCCTTCCTGAAAAGATGATGAATTGTAGTTGCAAAGTTGACTAAGAACATAGTTTGTTGGTTTCTAATAGAGTTTTGCTTTATACTTCGATTGTGTGATGAACTATTACTTATTCATGAGAAGTATATGATAAAAGTTCTATGAGAAAAGTCCTATATTTAATTTTGTTGCTGTTATAATAATCAACATGATGCTTATATGTCCGTATTTTATTTTTATCGACACCTCACTCTCAAAGCATGTGGACATGTTTTTCGATTTTGGTTTTCGCTTGAGGACAAGCGAGGTCTAAGCTTGGGGGAGTTGATACTTCCATTTTGCATCATGTTTTCTTACTGTTATTTATAATTTTATCCATAATAATGCTTTTGGAGTAATTCTAATGCCTTTTCTCTCATAATTTGCAAGGTACACACCAAGAGGGAGAATTCTGGCAGCTGGAAATCTGGACCTGAAAAAGCAACGTCAGGCTACCTATTCTGCACAACTCCAATTGAGCTGAAACTTCACGGAGCTTTTTTATGGAATAAATAAGAATTACTGGAACAAATAACTACCAGAGGGCGGCCACCAGGTGGGCAGAACCCACCTGGGCACGCCAGGCCCCCCTAGCGCACCCTGGGGGTGGTGGCCTCCTCGGCCCACCTCCGATGTCCATCTTCTGGTATATAAGTCATTTTGACCTAGAAAAAATAAGAGGAGGACTTTCGGGATGAAGCGCTGCCGCCTCGAAGCGGAACTTGGGCAGGAGCACTTTTGCCCTCCGGCTGAGCGATTCTGCCGGGGGAACTTCCCTCCCGGAGGGGGAAATCATCGTCCTCATCATCACCAGCAACTCTCCCATCTTGGGGAGGGCAATCTCCATCAACATCTTCAACAACACCACCTAATCTCAAACCATAGTTCATCTCTTGTGTTCAATCTTGTTACCGAAACTATAGATTGGTGCTTGTGGGTGACTAGTACTATTGATTACATCTTGTAGTTGATTACTATATGGTTTATTTGGTGGAAGATTATATGTTCAGATCCAATATGCTATTTAATACTCCTCTCATAATGAGCATGTTTATCATTTGTGACTAGTCACTTTTATTCTTCAGGTCAAGCGAGAAATCATGTTTCAAGTAATCATGTGAACTTGATATGTGTTCGATATTTTGATAGTATGTATGTTGTGATTCCCTTAGTGGTGTCATGTAAACGTCGACTACATGACACTTCACCATATTTGGGCCTAAGGGAATGCATTGTGGAGTAGCAATTAGATGGTGGGTTGCAAGAGTGACAGAAACTTAAACCCCAGTTTATGCACTATTCCGTAAGGGATCGATTGGACCCCAAAGTTTAATGCTATGGTTAGAATTTATTCTTAATACTTTTCTCGTAGTTGCGGATGCTTGCGGGAGGGTTAATCATAAGTAGGAGGTTTGTTCAATTAAGAACAACACCTAAGCACCGGTCCACCCGCCTATCAAATTATCAAAGTAGTGAACACAAATCGAACCAACATGATGAAAGTGACTAGATGAAATTCCCGTGTACCCTCAAGAACGCTTTGCTTATCATAAGAGACCGTTTTGGCCTGTCCTTTGCCTCAAGAGGATTGGGCTACCTTGCTGCACTTTTGTTACTACTATTGTTACTTGCTCATTACAAATTACCTTGCTATCAAACTACTCCGTTACTTACAATTTCAGCACTTGCAGACATTACCTTACTGGAAACTACTTCTCATTTCCTTCTGCTCCTCGTTGGGTTCGACACTCTTACTTATCAAAAAGAGCTACAATTGATCCCCTATACTTGTGGGTAATCAACAACAAAATTCAGTTTCGACAGTTAAATTCAGATTCGATAGTTAAGTTCAGAGATGAGCGGCTGATGTATTTTACATCTAGCACTTTGTGGTTATGTATTTTACGTCATCTATTGGAGATGATATTAGAATTCCACTCAGGTTAACATTGTCTCTCTTGTCCTGCATCAGCCTCGCCGTCTTACAACTCACCGAAGCTGCTCCAACGATGAAACCCACCATCACAGCGGAGCAGTACCCCGGGCTCCATCTCCAAACGCCTAAGATCTTCTTCCCCTCCTCCGACAGCCAAATCAGCCGGAGCATCCTCACCGACAAACCCAATCACGCCGAGGTCGACATGGCTTCGCCAAAGAGGTTGTACACTTGTTGCATCGCTTTTTTACTCTACATGTTATACATATTGTCCACTGAGCACACATAGTAACGTGAAATATGATTAGTTTCTCCTACTATATGACAAGCAGTGAGGTACCAGGCAACTTAGCTATCCGTGATGGACTCTCTTGAACGCCATCATTATTTATCTCTGCGCGTTTGAGATGTGCATTTGTAGATGGGCCTAGGAGTTGAGCTAGTAGGGCAGTGGCCTGGGTCCAAAGTAGTAGAAGTAGCACAAAAACATTTTTTTAGTGTAGGATTTTCCCTGCTCATGCCTGCCTACTAGAATCGCCAGTCTTGAAAGGAAAACTGAAGGAAAAACATAGGAATTGGAAAGTTTCCTACGATACTACTATTCATGCATTTTGTTCAAAGGAATGGAGCAAAGGAAAATTGTAGGATTTGTTCCTTTAGTGTCTCCTTGAAAGAAAAAACCGTAGGAATTTTAATATCCACTTGTCCTCCTTTTCAAATTCCTATTCATGAAGCACAAGACTAAGAGATAGTAGCATAATAGCCTTATAACCGTACATTTTCTTGTGGTTTGACTTAATCTCACCATGCTTCTTTGCATCATGTGATCTTCCAATTCCTGTGAACCAAACACCCAGATTGGCAGAAATCATGTGTTTTTAAATTCTCTGTTTTTGCACGTGCATTCCTATCTTATTACTGTGTATTTCCTATCCCAGTGTTGTTAGAATCCTCCAATTCAAACGAGCCCTTACATAATTACTTCTCTTACATATAGTTGTCAAAGAAAACCTTGTGTGGTTTGTCCTGCTCCTGCTGCATCGTCATCCACCCCAGCTCAGCTGCTCCAACGACAGAAGGGTCCAGCACAGCAGGGATCCGGCCTCCAGACTGTCTTTCGCCACCTCAGATCTTCTTTCCCGCCGCCACCAGCCACGACAACTGCATTACCATCATCAACCAAGCATATGACCTCGAGGACTACACGGGTCCGCAACAGAGGTCGCACTCTTTCGTGTCCGCTTACGTTATGCATCGCTTAATATTACATGCTACTTTATCGTGCTGTTCACCGATTAGACTCTGAGTCAGCTCCAAACTAATGGTCAAACTTGAGTTTTTAAATGGTTGTGGGGTACATATCGGGGCCACAATCAATAGTATCTATCTACTATCTGGTTAATCTCTGGTGTCTACTATGAGTTTCATGTTGGGTGGGAAAGAAACAGTAAAGAAGCCATTATCTGTATTTTTTAACTGAAGCCATTATCTGGCTGCTATCATTGGTTTTGGGTCTATCCACAGGTTGCTACCATCACTTTGGATTTCTGCATGCACTCCTTACATAATCTCACTATGTTTTTTCCTATGCATGTCAGTTATTGTACACAATGGAACTGAACATGTAGAGCAAAAGAGACGAGCCTTGTGTGGCAATAAAATTTCATGAAGACGTCGCTCCATGGTAGGTGCAAAGGCAGCCCCCCTCCACCCATTTCGGATTATAATCAAGAGGAAGATAACTGTTCTGAGGGGGATTCAGAAGGAGAAGACCACTCCTATTTACCCCCTGAGGTCTTCGCTCTAACTTGGCATGCTGATGTTCGTAATATCATGCATATGGTGCCTTGCATTGCTTACTTTATACATCAAAGATGTCATCTGCTTAGTTTAGACATGCTTTGTGTGAATGCCATCTGTTTAGTTTCTTCATCGTATATGTGAATTATGCAACGCCATCTTGTTTAGCCAGGCATCATATATGTGAATTTTGCAATGCCATCCTGCTTAGCCAGTCATCTTATATGTGAATTATATCAGGCCATCCTTTTTTCATTACGTATTAAATTTGTCAACAATGTTAGTACATTCAACTATTATTCATGTGCATCAGCCATTTGACATGGTGATGGAAATTCTGGAGTGAAAACAAGGTCTTCAGAGCAGATTATGCTATCTGATGAAGCGCATATCTCGCTGGTTACAGATAGCTCCTCAGAGGAGGATTCAGAGATAGATGACCAGTCCTATTTCCCCCCGAGCTTTATGCTCTAACTTGGCAGGGTTATGTTGCTCGTATCGTGCGTATGGTGTCTTGCATTGCTATGTCATTTGATTAATTTAGAAATGCTTTGTGTGAATGCCACCTATTTAGTGTCTAATTACCATATATGTGAATTATGCAATGCCATCTTGTTGCAAGACATTATATATGTGAATTATGCAATGCTATCTTGTTGCAAGGCATTATATATGTGAATTATGCAATGCCATGCTGTTTAGCCAATCATCGTATATGTGAATTATATCATGCTATCATTTTTTTTTGTATTACGTGTTCCATTTGTCGACAAGGTTTGTATATTCAACTACTCTTCCTTTGCATCAGCCATTTGAAGCAGTGATGGAAGTATCTGGAGTGAAAACAAGGTATTCAGAGCAGACAATGCTACCTGCTGAAGCAGACATCTTGCTGGTTATAGAGAGCTCTTTAGAGGAGGATTCAGAGACTGATGACCAGTCCTATTTCCCCCCTGAGGTCTATGCTCAAACTTGGCAGGGTTATATTACTCATGTCATGCATGTTGTCTTGCATCTTAGTTTTTACATCATATATGCGATTTCCATCTACTTACTTGCTTACTATATAATCATATATTTGAATTATATCATGCCATCATGTTTACATAGACAACATCTATCTGAATTATCGCATGCCAACCCATTTAATAATGACATCATATAGTTATATCATCTCATCCTGTTTAGTGTTTACAGTCATCATATTTTGAATTATGTCATTCTATCTGTGAATTATATCATGCTATCATGTTTCCATAGGTGGCATGTATGTGAATTATGGCATGCCAATCTATTTAATAAACACATCATATAGTTATATCATGTCATCCTGTTTACATAGTCATCATATTTTGAACTATGTCTTTCCATCTTTTTTAGTTAGCCATCATATATGTGAAATTGTGTCATGCTATCCTGTTTAGTTAGCCATCATATATGTGAAATTGTGTCATGATATCTTGTTTGGTTAGACAACATAAATGTGAATTATTTCATGCCCTCTTTTATTCCCCACTATCCATTGAACCTGTCTATCCTACAATGTTTGTACATTCAATTACTTTTCTTGTTTATCAGCCATTTGAATTGGAGAGGGTGATGGAAGTATCTAAGGGAGTAACAACACAATCTTCAGAAAAGATAGTGCTACCAGTTGATGCAGATAGAACCATGGTTGTACTTGCCCAAGAACCAGCCCCAACACACATAACCCAGACTCTCGCAGATTGTACCCCTACCCAGTTGGACAGAGAACTAGCTACACCCCTTCTAACCCCAACCCCAGCAGATAGTAACCCAGTTCCAGTTGACACAGCCAGGGTCGGCCCTATGTTTTGGGAGGCCCTAGGCAAACTCGAGGACATGGGCCCCTATCCTAAGACCATATGTATGTATATGTGTGCGTGATACATAAACATATTAAGAATAAACTTTCAAGCACACGTCTTTTGTTTGAGATTTGACTATAATTTTTTTGAACAATGTCATATTACGACACAAATACGTGAATCAGGGAATCCGGGATGAATCGGGGATGGATCAGGTCATCAGGAACATGTACGTGAATGAATTCATGGATACGTACTGTTTAGTATATGTATTGCCGCCTTGCCGGATGCCGGATGACCGTGTGGCGCACGCAACGACGATGACTAGCGGCAACCAAGGAGCCAAGCGACAGGGCGACAGGCGACGAAAGGATGAAGTCGCGAAGACGAACTGACGAGCGACAAAGGCACACGACGGGATGTTTGATTTGTTTCAGAAGCAAAATGAGCGGCCGTGGCGGCGTACATTGCGTCTGGCTCGTGTGACGCTTCGCCATCGCTAGCTAGCTATCTGCAGGGCCGGCCCATCTCGTTTCTTTTCTAATGTATATTTTTTATACCTATTTCTTGCTGGGTTAACTGGCTATACTAATATGTATCCTACATCATGGGCCCCCTCCCGGCCTGGGCCCTGGGCCGTCGCTCCTCCCGCCATACCCCAGGACCGGCCCTGGACACAGCCATGTCTCCACCACAAAGCACCCAAACACGAGCAGTCAGTAAGGGAACTGCAGTGCCCAAAGCACGAGGACCACCACTCTGAATCCTAACTCAACGCTTAAAGCAGACGAAGAATTGTTCTCAGGTCAGGTTCTGTAGCTATGGTTCATACTCCTTTTCTCTTGCATCACTGTATTTACTCATACTAACTATTTTCATATTTGAAGGATGGAATTGAAACTCCAATGGTGCAACAGGTATGTTTTAAACCTGTTTCTTTAACTGGTTTGCTGTTGTAACTTGGTCTATGTTGATTTCAGTTTCAATTGAATAAGCAGTTATGTTCTCATGTCATGCACATTACAAGTGTTGTTATTGCTCTGTAGTTTCCCACACTTATATTCTGTCTATTCTGCTTTGTCTTGAACAAATATTATTTGAACTGTGTCTCTATCTTGATTTGGCAACAAAAACTAGAATGATATAGACCATAAAGTGACTATGGTACATAGATATATGTTTGTTTCATGCTGTTATCCTATCCACTTTACTACTGAACTGATTTACCAAAATGAGTTTCATATACAACATGGTAAACCTATGATGTGTCTGCTTGTTTCTCTTTTAGAATGCGGACAAAATATTGGAGAACAGTACCCCGTTATGCAATGGTAAAGGAAGTAATGCAGATAAGGTTCAAGATAGTGAGACATCCCTGTTGGTCTCCAAGAAAGCTGATAAAAACTATCTTGACGACAGTGAGACAACCCAAAAGTCATGTCTTGATGTAGTGCTCGAGTTACTGACCACTACTGCTGGCACAACCTCTTCGAACTCGCTGCCTGAGTCAGTTCGTATTCTTGAGTCTCAACTTCAAGTTGAAAGACATCGATCAGATGTGACGCGACAGGAAGCTGAAGGACTGAGGAAGTCCCTGCAAAATTTAGATGCATACTTTCTGGTGCAACAGCAAGCGCTGGAGGATTTAAGCGCCAAACAAGAGAAAGTTAATAAGCTTGCTAACCATCTTGCCAGCATTATGGGTACCCAGGATATTGTTTCTTGAGCTCTTCTGAAGTGGTTTCAGTTCTGGACTTGTTTTGCTGCGGCGTTTATTTGCACTGGTCGCCAACTTTGACAACTAGTGTATATTGCACTACTGCAGGATACTGCTAACGCGACACTACGATCAGAGACCCTTTGCCGAAATTGTGTGCAATGCAATAATCGCAAACGGTGGTGTAAAAAACGTCAAAAAAGGTGCAAAACGTTTGTGATGGCAGAGCCATCAAACATGGTTCAGATTTTAGTTGCGTGTGCGATGTAGGGCATACGGTTCAGTTCAATGAACTGTTTGCGATGAGGCGGAACAAAAGAAACGGGCAGCCATAACAATGTGTGTGCGATGCAGGACACACGGTTAATCCATTTGAACTGTTTGCGATGAGGTAGAACAACAGAAACGGGCAGCCATATCAATGCGTGTGCGATATACGACATACGGTTAACTCAGACGAACTATTTTCGATTAGGGAACACAACAGAAACGGTTCAACTTAACAAGATGCGTGTGATGTGCGGCATACAGTTCACATGGATGAACTGTTTGCGATGAGCCAAAGGAACACAAACGAGTCGTGTAAACAAGATGTGTGTGATACGTGGCAAACAGCCGACTCGGATGAACTGTTTGCGATGAGAAATTACAACACAGACGGTCAATATAGTTACTTCGTGTGCGATTCTGTGTGTACGAAAAACTTTGAAAAATGCAAACTAGTTGCTCGCGGTGGCTAGGAGTATCGCACACGATGCATCTGCGAGTACTCGTGTGCGATGATTAGTATGTTACACATATGTTTCCTTATGTTAACATGTGTGTGAATTTGCAATACGGACAATTAATATGCAAATGCCTTATGGACATCGGGCACACGCTTAAACTCAATGAAATGTGTACGATACTAATACTTTCCATGAAAATTTATGAACTTGGGTAACAACATTTGAGTAACATATATATAGTGGTTACACTATTTGACAAAAGGAGGATCTTCGTAACACAGTTTTGACAACCATATGGTCCATATCTACATACTTAACATAGCAACAACTATCACATTTTAAGAGGCTAAGGGCCAACAACCATATGGTCCATATCTACATACTTAATATATATAGTAACAACTAGCACATTTTAAGAGGCTGAGGGCCAACAACCACAACTATCCACTGGAAGCAGCTTGATCACGGCGACTCGGCATCTCGTCAATGAAAAGGAAGAGCCCTCATGTGCCTTGGTAGAGCATGAGTAGAACAGTGTCTCCAATTTTCCAATATGGATGCATTGCCACGAGAAGCGAGAACTTGTTAATTTGAATGGTTCCATTTCTGCAGGAAATGCAGTACCTTGCAATCACTTTGGCGTTATTAGCAGGCACAAGTGTAATTCAACCACGCCGGGAAATCGATCCAGGAACTGCTACAGGGGGCAATTTCTGTTGACATGTAGAATAAAAAACAATTGTAACATATCGTTGAAGATATATATAGTTTATGAGCATCAAAATTAAAATAAGACTTTTTACCAGCGCTTTGTGCACACAATTGGTCTTGTTCAGTGTGTGCACCATAGGTCTAATTAATCCCATCCAAAGTCCAACATTCATACACTATGCTATCTCTGTCAGATTATCAACAAAGTTTATGACATGCTTCAAGTCCTTCCAGTGAAATTTGGTACGCTTAGTAACATACAGATCGTTCACTATGTATCCAACATATCCTGCTTAAAAGGTGGAAAGGTATTATTTATTCAGAACATGGCAAAAGAATATATAGTGCACATAAATTGGTAAATAGAATTTGTTACTGCCTAGGAACGGAGTCCGAATATGATATCACAATTGGTTGCTTAAATAGTGATCAATTGGTTGCTTAAATAGTAATATGACAACATGGAGAAAGTTGAAAGCACACTAACCTCGATCAGACTTTGATCGGCTGATGACGTTGGGGAAGTAAACATCCATGTTAATTAGACCAGGTTGTGGTGCATGCACTAGAATTTTATTGCCAGCTTTCAGTTCATAACACTTAGACATTTTTCTCCAAAGGTCCGCATTAAAATAGGAGTGACCATCTTTATCAAGTTTTACGCTAACCGTCATTGTAAATCCATGTTGCGTTGTCAATATGACATCTTGGGAGTCATCAGCAAAGTAAAGCCCAAGATTTCCTTCTACTCCTGTTCTTGCAAAGCAAGTGTAGGATCGAAAGTATCTCTAGAGGGGGGAGGTGATTAGACTACTTGACCAAATAAAAATCTAGCCTTTTCCCAATTTTAACTCTTAGCAGATTTTAGCAACTTAGCACAAGTCAAGCAATCAACCTACACACGCAAGTCTAAGAGTATTGCAGCGGAATGTAAAACATTGCATATGAAGGTAAAGAGAGGAGTTTGGAGGGAGCAAACGTAATGTAGACACAAAGATTTTTTTCCCATGGTTCCGATAGGTGGTGCTATCGTACATCCACATTGATGGAGACTTCAACCCACGAAGGGTAACGGTTGCGCGAGTCCACGGAGGGCTCCACCCACGAAGGGTCCACGAAGAAGCAACCTTGTCTATCCCACCATGGCAATCGCCCATGAAGGACTTGCCTCACTAGGGTAGATCTTCACGAAGTAGGCGATCTCCTTGCCCATACAAACTCCTTGGTTCAACTCCACAATCTTGACGGAGGCTCCCAAGTGACACCTAACCAATCTAGGAGACACCACTCTCCAAAAGGTAATAGATGGTGTGTTGATGATGAATTCCTTGATCTTGTGCTTCAAATGATAGTCTCCCCAACACTCAACTCTCTCTCACAGATTTGGATTTGGTGGAAAGATGATTTGAGTGGAAAGCAACATGGGGAAGGCTAGAGATCAAGATTCATATGGTTGGAATGGAATATCTTGGTCTCAACACATGAGTAGGTGGTTCTCTCTCAGAAAATGTATGTTGGAAGCGTAGGCATGTTCTGATGGCTCTCCTCACGAATGAAGAGTGGGTGGAGGGGTATATATAGCCTCCACACAAAATCTAACCGTTACAGACAATTCACCAAAGTCAGTGGGACCGAATCAGAAAACTCGGTCGGACCGATCAGTTCAAAATGTGAACGTTAGGCTTTTCGGTGGGACCGACATGTCAACTCGGTGGGACCGATTTCATTAGGGTTAGGGCATAACATAATCTCGGTGAGACCGATCACACAAACTCGGTGAGACCGACTTTGGTAATAAGCTAACCAGAGAGTTGGTCAGGCAAACTCGGTGGGACCAAATCGCTCATTTCGGTGAGACCAAAACGTTACGAAAGGGAAACGGAGAGTTTGCATTGCGAACTCGGTGGGACCGATCGCTCATCTCGGTTGGACCGAAACATTACGAAGGGAAACAAAGAGTTTGCAATACCATCTCGGCGAGACCGAAATCCTATCGGTGAGACCGAAGTGACTAAGGTTTGTGGCGGTGGCTATGTCAAGTGAACTCGGTGGCGCCGGATAGAATATTTTGGTGGGGCCGAGTTTGACTTTTTGGTTTGGGACATATGTGGATATGAGAAAGTGGTTGAGGGTTTTGGAGCATATCACTAAGCATTTTGAGCAAGTAAGGCATTACGCAACACCTCATCCCCTTTTAATAGTATTGGCTTTTCCTATGGACTCAGTGTGATCTTGGATCACTAACAGTAAAATGCAGAGTCTTGAGCTTGGGCCAATATGTGTCCTTAGCATTTTGAGGGGTCCAGTTCCTAAACCATGTCATGCCAATCACTGAGCTTTCCTGAAATATTTATCTTGAAATAGCATTAGCTCAATGAGCTATATGTTGTTAATAATTACCAAAACCACCCAGGGATAGTTGCACTTTTAGCAAGGGATGTACTGCTTGAAATGAAAATTAAGATCGTAAATTAGATATATTGAAATAACAGAGCAAGATGCAAATATGGGAGTAACTGATAGAACAGATCAATATATATATATATATGTGAAAGCAAAGTACAAAAATATAGAGTTAAAAATAGATAATGTAACAAAGATTTGATGCAAATATATAGATAATGTAGCAACAAACGGTATATGTTCACAAATTTAGGCCATGCCGACCGTGGTAGGTTGAGATTGAACATACCGAGCGCTCCCTGAAGTCATCCAGATTGGACAGAACTTCGTTTCTGACTGGCCACGACCACAGTTACCCGATTTGTGCTCGCACTTTGGACACATGAATGAACACTCACGAATCAGCTAGAACAAAAAGGATTCCACGGCGATTTCTGCCGGTTGATAAACAGCGACGGACGGACTGCGATAAGAGATGAGTGAATATTTCGCTAATTAAGTTGATTACCTTCTCCATGAGAAAAATCCCTGGCCCAATCCCACAGAAAACCCCAGTCGACCAGAGTCTAGAATGTCGGTGCAGATAGGCGGCAGAAAGCGGTAGGGGCGAAATCTGGTGCCATTTGGAGCGCGACCGACGCCCGCCGCCAACAGCCGTCGAGCTTAATTAGGGTGCAGAGTTGCGGAGGAGTCCGCGGCGAGTGAGTGGGGATGAAGTGCATGAGGGTTTTCTTTTTTCCTTTTGCATGTGTGAGTGAACACACACGGTTCACAGAGGCGACGAAGATGAATCGTGTGCGATAGTAAATCACTGAGATTGAATGGGAATCCAAATTTCCTTTGTCCTTCATCCATGAGTTTTTTTCTACGATGAACATAAACCCTGCTAATCACCGTGTTCAATTTGACACTTTTCCCGGTTCATTTACAATATTTAGGGGATTATATGCATTTTGTAGGCATTAATGCACATAATTCAAATTCAAACAATCGGTGCATGAAAGGGTGCACAAGAACAGTCTGGAAAAACCATACTCGTGGTATTTAGTAATTTCTCAAGCCTTTTACAAGGAATGGGCAGAGATTTCAATGGAATGCGTGGCAATAGTCAACCAGAAACGCGTCATTTACTGGGTTATCAACTATAGAACAATTATGTGCTTGAAAAACATGACGCCTGGCATGGTGCCATGGTATGGCCTCACCATGCCTTGGTTAAAAGCTGAGAAGGTTTGATTTATGTCGTCATGCATGCCCTTCATAAATCGAACCATCACCGAGGAAGTTCAATGCTTTCGAGAGGGAAATCACCAAGGTGAAGGGGAATCCAAATTTCCGTCCTAGTTTGTCCTTCAGTTTTTTTCCAACGATCAACATACCGCCTCAAACACAACATGTTCAAATTTGACATTTTCCCGAATTCATTTACCATATTTAGGGGATTATGTGCATTTTCTAGGCATTAATTATGCACATAATTCAAATTTGAACAATCGGTGCATGAAAAGGTGCACAAGAATGGTCTGGAAAACCATGCTCGTGCTATTTAGTACATTCTCGTGCCTTTTACAGGGAATGGGCAGATATTTCAAAGAAATGTGTGGCAATAGTCAACCATAAACGCGTCGTTTACTGGGTTAACAACTATACAAAAAGGAAATACATGCTTGGAAAACATGATGCCTGGTGTGGTGCCATGGTATGACCTCACCGTGCCCTGGTAAAAAATGTCGTCATGCACGCCTTTCATAAAATGAACCATCACCGAGGAAGCTTCATGGTTTCGAGGGGGAAATCACCAAGATTGTAGGGGGATCCAAATTTCATTTGCCCTTTGTCCATGAGTTTTTTTCTATGATGAACATACAACCTGCAAATCACCGAGTTCAAATTTGGCACTTTTCCGGGTTCATTTTCCATATTTAGGGGATTATGTGCATTTCCTAGGCATTAATGCACATAATTCAAGTTCAAACAATCGGTGCATGAAAGGGTCCACAAGAACGGCCTGGAAAACCATGCTCGTGCCATTTAGTAAATTCTCGCGCCTTTTAATGGACAGATATTTCGATGAAATGTGTGGCAATAGTCAACCACAAATGTTTGTTTGTTGGGTTTTCAACTATAGAAAAAATGAAGTAAATGCTTAAAAAACATGACGCCTGGCATGGTGCCATGGTATGACCTCACCATGCCCTGGTAAAAATTTGAGAAGGTTTGGCTTATGTCGTCATGCACGCCCTTCATAAAGCGAACATCATCAAGGAAGTTCCATGCTTTCGAGAGGGAAATCCCCAAGATTGAAGGGGAATCCAAATTTCCGTCCTAGTTTGTCATTCAGTTTTTTCCAACGATCAACATACTGCCTCAAATGCAACGTGTTCAAATTTGACATTTTTCCGGGCTCATTTACCATATTTAGGGGATTATGTGTATTTTCTAGGCATTAATGGACATAATTCAAATTCGAACAATCGGTGCATGAAAAGGTGCACAAGAACGGTTTGGAAAACCATGCTCGTGTTATTTAGTACATTCTCATGCCTTTTACAAGGAATGGGTTGATATTTCAAGGAAATGTGTGGCAATAGTCAACCATAAACGCATACTGGGTTAACAACTATACAAAAAATGAAACACATGGTTGGAAAACATGACGCCTGGCGTGGTGCCATGGTATAGCCTCACCATGCCCTGGTAAAAATTGGAGAATGTTTTCCTTATGTCGTGATGCACGCCTTTCATAAATCGAACCGTCACCGAGGAAGTTTCATGGTTTCGAGGGGGAAATCACCAAGATTGAAGGGGGATCCAAATTTCCTTTGCCGTTTGTCCACGAGTTTTTTTCTACGATGAACATACAACTTGCAAATCACCGTGTTCGAATTTGGCATTTTTCCGGGTTCATTTGCCATATTTAGGGGATTATATGCATTTCCTAGGCATTAATGTACACAATTCAAGTTCAAACAATCGGTCCATGAAAGGGTGCACAAGAACGGCCTGGAAAACCATGCTCCTGCCATTTAGTAAATTCTCATGCCTTTTAAAAGGAAGGGAGAGATATTTTGATGAAATGTGTGGCAATAGTCAACCACAAACGTTTGTTTATTGGGTTTTCAACTATAGAAAAAATGACATAAATGCTTGAGAAACATGACGCCTAGCATGGTGTGCCATGGTATGACCTCACCATGCACTGGTAAAAATTAGAGAAGGTTTGGCTTATGTCATCATGCACGGCCTTCATAAATCGAACCATCACCCAAGAAGTTCCACACTTTCGAGAGGGAAATCACCAAGATTGAAGGGGAATCCATATTTTCTTCGTTCTTTGCCCTGGAGTTTTTTTCTACGACGAACATACACCCTGCAAATCACCGTGTTCAAATTTGGCATTTTTTAAGGCTCATTTACCATATTTAGGGGATTATGTGCATTTTCTAGGCATTTATCGCATATAAATCCAATCCAGCTACAGGTGCACGGGTGTGATGTGAGGGACGTGGATTGCCGTTTGATCGCGGTGCATCCTACGGTGCACACGCGCGATCCGCGTGGCTGGGGTTCCGGCCAATGATAATGCAACACACAAAAGGCTCAGCGCACACTATTTCCGGAAGCGATGGAGATGAAACGTGTGTGATAATGAACGAGCAAAATGGTAAGGGAAGCCAAATTTCTATTGTCGTTTGTCGTTGAGCACTTGAATACCACCGCACTGTACGGCTGCCCGGCCCCTCCGTCCCAGAGCTCTCTCTAGGCATCATCCATGGCACCGCGGCGCACACTAACTGTAAGGAAGCGATGGCATCCTGTCGCGCCGCGTTCCTCGCCGCCCGCGACCACACACATGGTAAGGAAGCGATGGCATCTCGCCGCACCGAGTTCATCGCCGCCGGCGGCCAGGCAGTTACATGGGCGGACTTTGAGGCTGCCATGGCCGAATGGGTGGTGGATCTAGAGGCGGCCAAAGCCGCACAGAAGGAGCGGAAAAGGCAGAAAGCAGTCAAGAAAAGAGAGTCCCGCCGTTGCAAGAAAAAAGAGGCCGCACGCCATGGTAAGGAGAGCTTGGCGGACATCAAAGCATGGTGGGCTGCCACCTACAAGGCCGGGAAGGAGAACGCCGGCGTCTGTCCAGCATGCCCTGATGGCAGCACGTGAGAAGTAGTTTAAGTTTGTAGTATTAGAGCAAATTACCAATAGTACTTTAAGTTTGTAGTATTAAAGTACAATGTCGGTAAGAGCATCGTTTGAGGGCTTAGAGTGTTGATTAGCATGTGTGCCCATGTGCGTTTTTTTGCGTTAATCATTAGAAGATCACAAAACACACGGTTTCTATGTTGTACCCGTCTGCGTTTTTTTTGCGTTAATGACCCATAAGTCAGTTACCTATGCGATGTTTCCTAATAAACCAGGCGTACCATTGACCGAAAAAAATCAAGTATACGTGTACATTTTTTGGAGACGGGATCTGCCAACTTTCTTTTTTCTCGCACACGAGTATTTCATGCGCTTCGTCTGTGTTGTGTGTTTCCCCGCCCAAGTTTCAAGTTTCGCAGCGAAATTTTCATTAGGCGCGCGATTTTAGAATTTATTCCTCCAACCACATCCCCACCCCCAGTATCCCCCCTCGCGCCTCCCCCTACCAGCATCTCAAACCGCCGCCGCCGCAACCACAGCTTCAACCACATCTACGTTCTGCTCGGATCCATTCAGGTTACCCACCGATCTCTATCACGACCCCCGCCTGATTGCTTAAATGGCGCCTGCAAAACATCCTCATTCCTCCAAATCCCCACCGCCAGGAGCTGATGGCGGTCCATGGCGCGATGGCCGCTGTGCGTGTTGACCCGGAGGAACACCTCGCCTCCGCCACCGCCGCCGACATGGTGCAGGCTCTGGCCCAGATGAAGTCCTCCAGCGACTACCCCCAGTACTTAACAGGTAAGATCTGACCAGCTAAATCTTACCAATACCACTTGTAATGGCTATGATTTGTACGGTTGATGTATTAAGCATGTTCGTGCCTTGTTTATTTCAGTATTGCACATTGTGTGATGTTCAAATATTACCGTGTCCAGCTCAATTTCACCAATACCAGCAACAAACTTACAATACATGACTCAGGATATCACTAGAGATGCTGCCCATTTGCTATTTTTAGTGGATGCTAACCCTGTTGTACTTAACATGCCTGTCCATGTACTTATGCAGGGTCATAACAGATGATGCTTTTGTTTGTCGTCGAGGTTAGCTGCATCCCATGTCGTACAGTATTTCACATAATTTGTGCAATTGCAGTTTAACTTCTACCATTTACTGGTTGCCTGTAGGTACACATGTCAGTGGCACTGATCCACGCTTCAACCCGGAGGAACAGCTCGCCTCCACCGTCGCTGACATTGGGCGGGCTCTGGCCAAGATGAAGTGCCCCAGCAACTACCTCTCAGGACTTACCAAGTATGTACTCACCAGTTCAATCTTACCAATACCAGTTGCAATTAATGGCTATGTTCTGTACGGTCGATGTATTAAGCATGTTCTAGTAAACATGCCTAACACGTTTTTGCTACTTTCCCTACCTTTTTATAGACATCTGGGCCATTCTCTGCTCTGGCAGCACCTGCCTTGTGATGTTTAACTATGCCAATTGCAGTTTTATCAGTACCAGTTTCAATGTCTATTAAGCGTGTTGCAATTAACATTTGTATCCATTTTTAAGGAGTTGTATTTTAATGGCTACAAACTTACAAAACATGAATTAGGATGTTGTTAAGCCTGTTGTAATTAACAGTAGTATCCATTTTTTTAATCTGTCCCTTTGCTACCATGCTACTCTTTCGAAATGAAGATATCACTACATATGCTGCCGTTTTATTACCATTTGCTATTTTTGGTGGATATGAACCCTATTGTAGTTAACATTGGCTTTCCATGTACTTACACAGGGCTACAATGGGCGATGCTGTTGCCTGCCGTCGAGGTTAGCTGCGTCCCATGTCTTATACACCATCTATTTCTAAATATAAGTATTTTTAGAGATTCCAATATAGACTACATAAGGAGCAAAATGAGTGAATCTAGATTCTAATCTAAACTATATCTATAATTTTATATACATACGTATGTAGTTCATATTGAAATCTCAAAAAAATACTTGTACTTAGGAACATAGGTAGTTTTATTTTACATCATTTGTGCAATCTCAGTTTAGCTTCTAACATTTACTGGTTGCTTGTAGGTACATATATGAGCGGTACTGATCCACACTTCGATCCCTTTTGCGCATGGGGCAATGAGATATTCATGAACAACCGTTAAGTGAGGAAACTAAGAAAGATTGTTAGGCGAAAGAAACGGGTGATTGGAATTAAGCTCTTTATTTACACTTTCTCGAAGACAACAATGAACTTTAGGATGGTAAGTAATGTGTTGCCTTTTCCCCTTGCCCACAACAAGTTACTCTATTAGACCTCAGTATCTGATATTTTTCTCTTTTCAGTGGTTTCCGAAGCTATTTACTGATGATTACCTTGCAAACTACATGACCGGAGTGGAGGCAACTAAGGTTAAAGTATATAATTCATGCTACCATGATAATGCTCTAGAAGTCTTCCTGAAGGCGGTGAAGGATGGGCGGGCGATCGTCACAAGGGATTGGACAAAAGTGGTTCGTGCCTATGGCATGCAGGAAGGCACATTATGGGCATTCCGCTTCTTCAACACCGTCAGCAGTCAAAATGATTTACACTTGTCTCTTCACCTTTACCGCCTTTAAATATTGTGGTTCATCATAGTTAATTGCTGCCAAATCCTGTAATTACCGTACATATTGTACTGGCAATTTTATATATGGATTCGTTGTTGAACCATTGTGCTGAGAATTTTAATTGCACGTTTCATATTTCAAAATTTTCAATTCGAATAATAAATTACACGCAAAAATAAAATGAGAACAGACGGTCATGCAACTTTGCAAACGGTTCTGGCAGTAAAAGCGCTTGTGATGGATAGCCCAATGCCACATAGTTTTTTACATCAAATCATGTGTGATGTAGTTAATGAAAGCATACAGTTAACCAAGGCAGAGCGTGTGTGATAGTTACACCTTTCACACACGAGCATATACATAAAACTGTGTGGGATGTACATAAGAACGGGAACGTTTTCACTGGATTGACTGTGTGGGGTGTACATAAGAACGAACGTATTCCTTGGATTGACCGTGTGCGATATACATACGAACGAAAATGTTTTTCTGGGATTCACCGCGTGGGATGTACATACCTATGGAAATTTTTTTCTCGGATTACCGTGTGGGATGTACATACCTACGAAAATGATTGGGTTTCAATGCCTCGCCCGATCGCACACGGCCCCAGCCTGTGTCCCTGGAGGGCCTATCCCCGACGATTTCTGGGTCATATGGGAAGGACCCCCCTATCGCACACACTCACTTGGCGACGGTTCCAAATACCGTCGCGAAAAGGGGTTAAAAACTATTTGTATAGCACCGACGCGTACCAATGATGATATGATGCTTTGTTCCCTATATTTGCACTAGTGGCGAACTTTGATGCCTACTGGATGTAATATGTGTAATAGCCGTGATAGCCTAGCATAGTTGCTTGCTTATTTATTTCCTTGTTGTCTTGTTTATTTGTTTGCTTGTAGTCAGTGCAGTTCTTTTTCTGCGGTTTGCTAGTGGCCGCAGTAACCTATTTTTTAAAACTAGGCCACAATAACCACGGGCTACATATTTACTGTAGTTACCATGTGCCTCCTACGGGCCGTAGAAACAATGGGCCTTCTAAGGGCCATAGAAACAATGGGCCTTCTACGAGCCATAGAATCAATGGGCCTTCTACGGGCCGTACCAGCAATGGGCCTTCTACGGGCCGTATGATCGATCAGCCAAACATTGGCCAATAATGGACCGCATTATGGGCCATAAATGGGCTAGAGTTGGAAATCGTCCGCTCATGGGCCGACCATAACGGGCCGTCGTTAATCGGCCATATTTGATGACGCTATGAAAATGGCCCAACGGATTAACGGTCCGCAAACGGGCCGATTGTAGCCACGGGCTGAATTTGGCCCACAAGCAGAAAAGGCCAGTAACGGGCCGTAAGTAATCGAATGCTGGAAATGAGCCCAAGAATAAATGGGCCCTGAGAAGGCCGAAAGATAACACGGGTTCGAAATGGCCCAATGGAATAATGGGCCGTTAATGGGTATAAAGCGGTACACTGTTCATTACGGGCCAGATTCACCACGGGTCGTTAATGGGCCAAGAGTTACAAAGGGCCTCATATGGACCGAAACACATCATGGGCCATACATGGGCGAGTACTTACAATGGGTTGGAATCATATTGGACGGCCAAGATAAAGCTACTGGGCTTAATTTTGATAGGCCGTAACGGGCCGTGAGTTAGCGGGTCATAAATGGGCTATATACGAACAGGTCATTAACAGGCTTTCCGTGGGCCGACCCATTACCTTTTGACCAAGTCAAATAAGCCAGCCTTTTAACCGGAATGGGCCTATGTTGGGCCGTGCCATGTGTCGACGTATCATAGGCACCTCCTATCCAATGAGTGGATGACATATGTCCCAACGGTGAGCCAACACGTGTTTCCTCCAGCCAATGAGAATTTTACATGTGGAAAATCCCCATTGGTTCGGGCTGTTAACTGGTTATCGGATCCAAAACCAGACCCGATAGCTTAACGGTGACCCGTTACGGTGGATGCCACGTGTCGGTTACCCTTGACGAAAACACTTCCATGATGCGCCATTTATCGTCATGGAAGTGGACACTTCCGTGATGATAATTTTTGTAATTTCATGGAACACTTCTATGATAGCACAGGTATGACTATCTTGATTCTGTCATAAAATCGTCATGGATGTACATGCATGACAGAAAACGTGACCTACTGTGACAAACACGTATCATCATGGAAATGTATTTTTTTGTAGTGGGAGGTGTGAGATGAGGTACTATACCTCGGCTTTTCAGATGATCATCAAAATCCTAGCTCATGTACTCACCTCCACGATCTGATCGTAGAAGTTTTATAGTCTTGCCGAGCTGATTCTCAACCTCGTTCTGAAACTCTTTGAATTTTTCAAAAGTTTCTGACTTGTGCCTCATCAAATAGATATATCCATATCTACTCGAGTCGTCGATAAAAGTCACGGAGTACTGATAGCCACCTCTGGCGGTTGTGCTCATTAGACCACACACATCACTATGTATAAGTTCCAATAGCTCGGACGCCCTCTCGCAACTCTTTGCAAAAGGAGACTTAGTCATCTTGCCAAGAAAGCATGATTCGCATGTCTCGAACGACTCAAAATCGGACGAAGTTAGGAGCCCATCATCATGGAGCTTCTTCATGCGTTTCAGACTAATGTGTCCTAGCCGGCAATGCCAGAAGTATGTCGGATTTATATCATTAGGCTTATGCCTCTTGACATTCATGTTATAGACCGGTTCCTGTTCTAGATTCAATATAAATAGCCCATCAACAATGGATGCATAGCCGTGGAACATACCATTCAAATAAAACGAACAAACATTGTCCTTTAAATTGAATTCATAACCCTGACTAATCAAGCATGAGGCAAAAATAATGTTCTGACTAAGTGCAGGAATGATAACAATTATTCAATTCCAAAATAAATCTAGAAGGAAGCTGGAGCTGCATCGTGTCGACCTCCAACGCAGCAACTCTTGCTTTGTTGCCGACCCTGATGTCAATCTCCCCTTGTGCCACATGCCTAGTTCTTACCAGCCCCTGCATCGAGTTGCAAATATGAACAACCGATTTGGTATCAAATACCCAAGAGCTACTAGGTATGTCAGCAAGGTAAATGTCTATAACATATGCAATAAGTGCACCTTTGCCTGAAGAAGCATTTCCGGCCTTCTTGCCATGCTCTGCAAGCCACTTGCTACAGTTCCTCTTCTAGTGACCGATCTCGTTGCAATGATAGCAAATGGTCTTTGAGTCCGGTCTAGACTTCAGCGCATCGGCGGAGGTTACCGTCTCCGTGCCCTTTGCCTTAGCCTTTTTCTTGGACCAACTCTTCTTGAACTTAGTCGATTTCTGCACCATCAACACTTGACGCGTGCCTTTCTTAATATCCCGCTCTGCCTCTTTGAGCATACCATGCAATTCAGTGAGCTTCTTATAGTTCGAGATGAACGTCCCATAGCTGGGTGGAAGAGAATCCAGAACTACATCAGTAGCCAGCTCATCCAAAAGCGGGAAGGCCAACCGATCCAAAGCTTGCACATATCTGATTATCTTGATCACATGTGGGCTAAGTGGATCCCCTTCCTTCAGCTTGCAATCCATCAAGGATCGCCAGACGTTGAACCTTTCGGTCCTAGCCTGTGTCTGAAACATGCTCTTGAGACTCTCGATCATATCGTAAGCCTCAACAATTTTGAAATGCCGTTGCAAATCGGGCTCCATACAATCCAGCATCAGATAGCTTATCTCCGTTGATTCATCAACGAGTTTCTGGTAGGCATTCTTAGTTGTGGCATTAGCATTATCGGCAGGTTCCTCTGGAAGTGGATCCTCTAGAACATGTTCCTTTTTATCGTGCTTGAGAACAATTTTCAGATTTCTATACCAGGTGGTAAAGTTTGTTCCATTCAGTTTATCCTTTTCTAGAATTGATTTTAATGCAAAGTTGGGTTGAGCAGGTGGTACCATTGATCTACAACAGAAAATAAGCAATCACTAAGGAATGTGTTTATGTAGAGTAATTCAAGCCTTAAATATAAATACTCCCACTGAAGTTGGCATCCCTCCGCAAACTCTCAGTGACTCAGGATCCGACTAGCACATGCGACAAGTGAGCTTTAGCATCACTGCTAGACAACATGCCTATCCGGTAAGCAACTCCTTGCTAATCGTATCTCTATACGACTCCTGTCGGTCGGGAAGGTATCTCATACCCCGGCCCCCAACCTTCTTTGCCACAAGGCCCAAAACCGTTTTGATAGCCTTGTCAAGTTGACCTGATGCAGTGCATGTCCGTGACTAACACGAACCCTTCAGTTCAAGGACACCTAGCAGCACCCCAATGTTATGAGCCCACCACTAGACGTACTTGATGTGCGAAGGTGCAACATCGGGAATGGCAAATTGCTTGATATTAACGAGGGATCTTTCTACCATTCTAACATGCATAGAAAACAAGAAGCATAACAATCACAAATAAACATATATTGTGAAATAGTATGGATCCTTCATGGATGTTATTCCAGGTCGGCTCCGACTCCGATGACCATCTAGGAACTCCATCTTGTTTGTCACGCCGGGACGCCAAGCCACCAACCTGATCTCTATTATCCAACTACTACAACTAGTAATGAATCTTACATAGAGTCACAAGTCGACACGCAAGTCGTTATACAATATAATGACAACACTTTGGCTCCTGCCGGCTGACAAACATGACACGCAGGCCATGTATAATTTACACACATGCATCACATACACATGAGCGATACTATTCACATCAAACCCTGCAAAATAAAGTTATGCATAGAATCGCATAACCCCGATGGCGGATACCGACCGGTAAGGGTAGGTTGTGTCACGACATCATCGATCCCGATTGACAGAAAACATAGCCTCGTCGATCCCCGTGTGCAGTTGATCTCATCAATCGTGCACACAGCCAATCTCATAAACGATAACAGATCTCATCTGCCGCCTCCACATATCTAATATGCATACGATCTAAATCCAAATCCTACAGGAGACTGTGATACCATTGTTGGGTTCTATGGCAGGGCGCGTTGACTCCAAATTAAAATTTCCTACACGCAGAACAACCAGGAACATGCTACATGAGATGGATCATAGATCGTTACCACTGGACGCGCAGTGCCGTGCAACGGAAGAAGAGTTGGGGCAGCGCGTCCGCGTGGTTCGTCTCCTCCTTGTCCGATCTCCGTCGAACAGCCGATCGTCGGATCCCACGTACAGGTTCGCCGGAGCGGCGCAAGTGCACCGCCTCTAACGGTATCCGCGCGTGCATGAGGAACACCATGCGGCGGACTGCTAGGTCCGATCACACAGTCGGCAGCGAGTGGAGGTGGCTATTCGCAACACATGCAAAACCTAGTGACAGCGCCGAAGCAATCAACCGAATGAGTGTGCCGCACCTCCACTTTATATAGGCGTCCGTCGCGGGCTTAACACTTGGGCCTCGCACGGACCCTAAAGCCCAAAATCTGTTCGGCCGGGATCTGAGTCCGAGTGGGATCACATCTGACTCGTGGAGTCTGATCCGGCCTCACAAGTTCCTCCCCTTAAGCGTGCGACCCCTTAGGTTCAAGTCGGCTTGGTCACAGGTCGGATCACTTCCGACCTGCTCGGCTGGTAGTGGCCTCTAGCAAGGCGTGCCGACCACCAAGTAGACAATGAAGCCGGTTGGCAAACCTGTACATCACACTTCCATTCCTTTTGCCACACGATATATCTTGTCGGGCTCAAGGCGAGTCTGTCATACTTGTGCTAGCCCGGCCACTTTCTTGTTCCAGTGATGCCGATCACAAACCGGATTATCTCATAATGCTTGCCGCATGGCCATGCTTATCCTGGTCGGATCACACGAGGGGCCCAGAGTATATCTCTCCTGATCAGAGGGGCAAATCCCATCTTGCTCGACCATGTCTCGCAGCATGGGTCTGGACAAGCCCGAAACCTACCTTTGTAACTACCCAGTCATGGAGTAGCGTTTGGTTGGCCCAAAGCAAGTTTGTCACCATCCCGAGTACATGCGCCAGCTCAGGTCTTAGGACATGGAACGTATGTTGTACTAGAGACTCACAGATGACATATCGCTGTGTCTCATAGTTGGGTCTGTCCGACTCAGACCTTATCTTAATTCGGATCCGACTACGTCGAATTCGACCAGATCCTTCCGAGTCCATATTATCCGGTTAGCATCCAATGCTCCATGGCTAGTGAGACCAAGCCATCGACCGTGTCTTATGCTAGTCTAGTCGGTTGCGCATCCACATAGCCCTTTCGACTAGGAACCTTTTAGGACAGTCATCATACAATGCATAGTCCCACAAACAAGGCACGTACTTGTTGATACACATCATTGATAATGTCCAAGGACTATATTTATTCATAAACACATAGGAAATATCATCATACATGATGGCCTCTAGGGCATATCTCCAACATGAGCTCGCTCTACTTCTTCGTGAAGCGATCCTACTGGAACTTCAGCTTCTCGCGGTGGTCCTTGACGAGCGCCTCGCGCTCCGCCTTGGACTTGGCGTACGCATCCTCCTTGTACTTCTTCTCCCACTCTTTGAGTTGCGCGTTGGACTTGGCCATGCGGGAGTCGTAGGAGGTCTGGGCAGCCACCACCTGGCGGTCCAGCATCGCAAGCGCTCGCGCTCGACCTCCTGCTCCAAGGTGGTCCTTGCGAGCTCCCTCTCCCGGATCTCGTGGTCCCCCTCACGAGCCGCAAGTGCCTCCTCACGCTTGGTGAGATCCTCCTTGCGAGAAGTGAGCTAGACTTCGCGGGCCTCCGCGGCCTCCTCCCGCGTCCACAACCCTTGCCCCCTGAGCTCCGCCTGCTCCTGGAGAACCTTCTCGCGGGCCTCAGCGTTGTCGCGCCACTGTTCGGCCGCCTCGGTGTCCTCAAGGGCCCTCTCGAAGAACTCCTTGGCGTCCTTCGGGATCTTGCCGCACTTCTGCCACACGGCCTCGTCCTGTAGGCGGCCCAGCTTCACGGCCACGTTCACTTGGCGCCACCCCTCCCCGAGGCTCAGACGCTCCTCCATGAGGCGTGCCTCCTCTGCCCAGAGGTCTCCCTCGAGTGCATCCAGGGGCACCTGGGCGCTAGCGATGGCGCCGGACTTGACCACGGCACTGCCGCTCACCAATGCTAGGGCCCAGCCTGGCTGCGCGGCCCTCCAGCACCATGGTGTGCGAGGGCCCGGTGGCGGGCCTTCTCTTGAGTTTCACGCCTTCATCCCTGGTGGGGGATGCATCCTTTGTCGGGCTCGGGGGTCTCCTCACGGCCTCCTCCTTGACCGGCGTGCGCACCAGGCTCGCTACGGCCGAGTCGGGAGCATGGCGCGTGGGCGAGGCCCGGGGGCTCGCCGAAGCTCCCTCGTCGGTGTTGGCCTCCCCGGTGGGCGCGGAATGTTGGGAAAGCATCGCCCCCTACATCAGGCGGCTCAGGAGGCACCACCTCGTCCATGGTGGCCCCCTCACGAGGCTCGCTCTCCCTAACTTTGAGAGGAGAGTCCATGTGTGCCTTGGGAGGCGCCACCTGCTTGCCCGCCGCCACCTCGCGCCCCGTCGTCGTATCGGGCGGCGTTTGACCTCCTTGCGGCCCTCGCCCTGCGTTGCCTGCGGGGGCGCCGCGGGCATCGTGGCCCTCTTCGGGGCATGGGCCTCGCCCTTCTTCTTCTTCTTCTTCTTCTTCTTCTTCTTCTTAGTCTTCTTCTCGGACTACTTGTGTGGGGCACGAGCTTAGCCCGGGCCTCAGCAAGCAAGAAGCGAAAAGAGGAAAACGAGAATAGGGTGCAGAGACTTACTCGTTAGTAGGAGCCCAGTGTTGCTTCTTCAGCCTCTAGAAGCCGTTGCCGTCGCTGCCCTCCGAAGCTCGCTCGAGCTCCCTTCGGAGGGCATAGTACGGGGCCGGCCGGCATTGTCGGCTTCCGGCTCGGTGTGGGCTTCCTCCTAAAGAGGCCCACTGGCCCCCGCGCCAGCGTCTCCTCCGCTCCCTGTGCTCGCGGGCTAGGTAGGCACGACCAGGAACTGCTCCTCGGCGTCGGCATCGCTGGCCTCCATCAGCAACTTGGGGCGAGTTGGTGGAGGCAATCCTTCATCGCTCTCCTCGTCCTGGGCTGCCGAGGCCTCAGGCTCATCGCGGCTTCCCGAGCCGGGCACCACCACAAGGGGGTTCTCGCGAGGCCCCTCCTGGCCTGGCGGGACTAAGCCCCATTTGTTGGGGATATAACCCCATGATATGACCCGCCATATTGGGCCGGGTCATCCAGGTGGCGGCTGAGGAGCAAGACTCAAGACGGGCTGAGACGCCCAGGTGCAAGACCAGCAGGGCGGCTCACAGAGTGGGACGGCTTAGGGCCCAACATTCGAAGACGGCGGTTCATAGCCCCGAAGTACAAGTCGCCAGGAGTTTCCTTACTTAGGGAATAAGATAAGATAGAAGCATAATAGGTCACGGGTCATAAGACGACCCAGACTCTTGTAGGCCAAGGGCCTCGACCTGTATATAAAGGCGAGTCCCTGTGGGAGATAGACTAAGTTACAATCAATCAATAGCTAGGTCAAGCGAATCCGCTCCCTTGTAATTTATCTCCAAGCAATAAGAAAACAAGCAAGAAGTAGGCTATTACCTCAATCATGAGGGGCCGAACCTAGGTAAACTGGTGTCTCTCGGTTCCGATCAACCCCGACAAGCTAACCTCCTAGTTGCGATGGCCTCACGACTAAGTCCTCACACTAGGACATCTGACGTGACAAAACCATGATAGTTGGGCCCCACCATGGGGCCAGCACACGGTGGTTTCAAGTTCTTGAAGGGATCTTTCCCAGGGATCGAGGGATATGCCGTCGATAGGATGATGAAGAGTTGCCGCAGCAAGCTCTACATCGACGATGCCGGCTGGGGCCCCGAGGCCGACTCAATTGAGTACGGGTATCGGGTCCCCTTCGGCGGAATCCATGTCTTCATCGGCAAGATCGGTGGATCTGAGCCTGAGCTGGACATCTGCACCGACCTCGTCGAGCCGGCTCGGCGCATGCAACCCACTCGGATCCAAGCCGGCCGGAAGCATGTCTTTGTTGGTTTCCGCAAGGTGTGGAACTTGCAGAAAACTCTGCGTCTGGAGGAGACACTATCGTCTACTCAGATGGTGAGTCCTCGATCGAAAAGACGGAGTCAATCTACCAGCTTCATGACGGCGGGCTTGGGGGTTGTTTCGATGGCAACATTATTCCGGATCCCTACGAGCCACCGTGCCGAGCCGCTATCTTCATGGGCACATAGAGTATTCTAACAAATTCTGAATCAAGTGTGTCTCTCTCAAAGGGTGTGTACAGCAAGAATGATTGTGGCAAACTAACAAATAAAGACTCAAATAATACAAGACGGTCCAAGCAAAACACATATCATGTGGTGAATAAAAGTATAGCTCCAAGTAAAGTTACCGATGGAAGTAGACGAAAGAGGGGATGCCTTCCGGGGCATCCCCAAGCTTTGGATTTTTGGTGTCCTTAGATTATCTTGGGGTGCCATGGGAATCCCCAAGCTTAGGCTCTTTCCACTCCTTGTTTCATAATCCATCAAATCTTTTACCCAAAACTTGAAAACTTCACAACACAAAACTTAACAGAAAATCTCGTGAGCTCCGTTAGCGAAAGAAAACAAAACACCACTTCAAGGTACTGTAATGAAATCATTCTTTATTTATATTGGTGTTAAACCTACTGTATTCCAACTTCTCTATGGTTTATAAACTATTTTATTAGCCATAGATTCATCAAAATAAGCAAACAACACACGAAAAACAGAATCTGTCAAAAACAGAACAGTCTGTAGTAATCTGTAACTAACACAAACTTCTGGAACTCAAAAAATTCAGCCAAACTAGGAAGACCTAGACAAGTTGTCTATTGATCAGCAGCAATTGGAATCAATATTTTATCACGTTCTGGTGATTTTTAACAATTGTTTTCGTGAACAGAAAGTTTCTGGAATTTTCAGCAAGATCAAATAACTATCATCCAAGAAGATCCTATAGGTTTAGCTTGGCACAAACACTAATTAAAATATAAAAACACATCTAACCAGAGGCTAGATCAAATATTTATTCCTAAACAGAAGCAAAAACTAAAAAACTAAAAATAAAATTGGGTTGCCTCCCAACAAGCGCTATCGTTTAACGCCCCTAACTAGGCATAAAAGCAAGGATAGATCTAGGTATTTGCCATCTTTGGTAGGCAATCCATAAGTGGCTCTCATAATAGATTCATAAGGTAATTTTACTTTCTTTCTAGGGAAGTGTTCCATGCCTTTCTTTAATGGAAATTGGAATCTAATATTCCCTTCCTTCATATCAATAATTGCACCAATCGTTCTAAGGAAAGGTCTACCAAGAATAATAGGACATGAAGGATTGCAATCTATGTCAAGAACAATGAAATCTACGGGCACATAGTTCCTATTTGCAACAATAAGAACATCATTAATTCTTCCCATAGGTTTCTTAATAGTGGAATCCGCAAGGTGCAAGTTTAAAGAGCAATCATCAAAATCACGGAAACCTAGCAAATCGCACAAAGTTTTTGGAATCGTGGAAACACTAGCACCCAAATCACACAAAGCATAGCATTCATGATCTTTAATTTTAATTTTGATAGTAGGTTTTTACTCATCATAAAGTTTTCTAGGAATATAAACTTCCAACTCAAGTTTTTCTTCATAAGATTGCATCAAAGCATCAACGATATGTTTAGTAAAAGCTTTATTTTGGCTATAAGCATGAGGAGAATTTAGCATGGATTGCAACAAGGAAATACAATCTATCAAAGAGCAATTATCATAATTAAATTCCTTGAAATCCAAAATAGTGGGTTCATTAATATCTAGAGTTTTGATCTCTTCAATCCCACCTTTACCAATTTTTGCATCAAGATCTAAAAACTCCGAATTTTTGGAACGCCTTCTAGGTAAAGGTGGATCATATTCAGTCCCATCATTATCAAGATTCATATTGCAAAACAAAGATTTAATAGGGGACACATCAATAACTTTTAGATCTTCATCTTTATTTTCATAGAAACTAGAAGAACACGCTTTCACAAAGCAATCTTTCTTAGCACGCATCCTAGCGGTTCTTTCTTTGCACTCATCAATGGAAATTCTCATGGCTTTGAGAGAATCATTGATATCATGCTTAGGAGGAATAGATCTAAGTTTCAAAGAATCAACATCAAGAGAAATTCTATCAACGTTCCTAGCCAATTCATCAACTTTAAGAAATTTTTCTTCAAGCAAAGCATTGAAATTCTTTTGCGAATTCATAAATTCTTTAACACTAGTATCAAATTCAGAAGGCATCTTATGAAAATTTCCATCAAAATTGTTGTACGAATTACCATAATTATTAGAGGAATTACTAGGGTACGGCCTAGGATTAAAGTTTCCATTATACGCATCGTTACCAAAATTATTCCTACCAACAAAATTCACGTCCATAGATTCATTATTATTCTCAATCAAAGTAGACAAAGGCATATCATTAGGATTAGAAGAAACACTTTTATTAGCAAATAATTTCATAAGTTCATCCATCTTTCCACTCAAAACATTAATTTCTTCTATCGCATGCACCTTTTTATTAGTAGATCTTTCAGTGTGCCATTGAGAATAATTAACCATAATATTATCTAGGATTTTAGTAGCTTCTCCTAAAGTGATTTCCATAAAAGTGCCTCCCGCGGCCGAATCTAAAAGATTTCTAGAAGCAAAATTCAATCCGGCATAAATTTTTTGTATAATCATCCAAAGATTTAAACTATGTGTAGGGCAATTACGTATCATTAACTTCGTCCTCTCCCAAGCTTGTGCAACATGTTCATGATCAAGTTGCTTAAAATTCATAATATCGTTTCTAAGAGAGATGATTTTAGCATGGAAAATACTTAGAGATAAAAGCATCTTTGCACTTATTCCATGAATCAATACTATTTTTAGGCAAAGACGAAAACCAAGCTTTAGCACGATCTCTAAGCGAAAAAGGAAATAGCTCCAATTTAACAATATCGTTGTCCACATCTTTCTTCTTTTGCATATCACACAAATCAACGAAGCTATTTAGATGGGTAGCGGCATCTTCACTAGGAAGGTCGGCGAATTGATCTTTCATGACAAGATTCAATAAGGCATCATTAATTTCACAAGATTCAGTATCGGTAAGAGGAGCAATCGGAGTTCTAAGAAAATCATTGTTGTTGGTATTGGTAAAGTCACACAATTTAGTATTGTCTTGAGCCATCGTGACAAACAAGCAATCCAACACACGAGCAAACAAGAAGCAAGCGAAAAAGAGGCGAACGGAAAATAGAGGGCGAATAAAACGGCAAGGGTGAAGTGGGGGAGAGGAAAACGAGAGGCAAATGGCAAATAATGTAATGCGAGGGAGATGAGTTTGTGATGGGTACTTGGTATGTCTTGACTTGACTTGGCTTGGCGTAGATCTCCCCGTCAACGGCGCCAGAAATCCTTCTTGCTACCTCTTGAGCACTGCGTTGGTTTTCCCTTGAAGAGGAAAGGGTGATGCAGTAAAGTAGCGTAAGTATTTCCCTCAGTTTTTGAGAACCAAGGTATCAATCCAGTAGGAGACCACGCATGAGTCCCTCGCACCTACACAAACAAACAAGAACCTCGCAACCAACATGATAAAGGGGTTGTCAATCCCTCAATGGTCACTTACGAGAGTGAGATCTGATAGATATGATAAGATAGTATTTTTGGTATTTTTATGATAAAGAGAAATAAAGATGCAAAGTAAAATAAAAGGCAATAAAAATAGCTAAGTATTGGAAGATTAATATGATGGAAAACAGACCCGGGGGCCATAGGTTTCCCTAGTGGCTTCTCTCGAGAGCATAAGTATTACGGTGGGTGAACAAATTACTGTTGAGCAATTGACAGAATTGAGCATAATTATGAGAATATCTAGGTATGATCATGTATATAGGCATCACGTCCGAGACAAGTAGACCGACTCCTTCCTGCATCTACTACTATTACTCCACACATCGACCGCTATCCAGCATGCATCTAGAGTATTAAGTTCAAAGAACAGAGTAACACTTTAAGTAAGATGACATGATGTAGAGGGATAAACTCATGCAATATGGTATAAACCCCATCTTGTTATCCTCGATGGCAACAATACAATACGTGCCTTGCTTCCCCTACTGTCACTGGGAAAGGACACCGCAAGATTGAACCCAAAGCTAAGCACTTCTCCCATTGCAAGAAAGATCAATCTAGTAGGCCAAACCAAACTGATAATTCGAAGAGACTTGCAAAGATAACCAATCATACATAAAAGAATTCAGAGGAGATTCAAATATTGTTCATAGATAAACTTGATCATAAACCCACAATTCATCGGTCTCAACAAACACACCGCAAAAGAAGATTACATCGAATAGATCTCCACGAGAGAAGGGGAGAACATTGTATTGAGATCCAAAAAGAGAGAAGAAGCCATCTAGCTAATAACTATGGACCCGAAGGTCTGAGGTAAACTACTCACACATCATCGGAGAGGCTATGGTGTTGATGTAGAAGCCCTCCGTGATCAATGCCCCCTCCGGCAGGACGCCGGAAAAGGCCCCAAGATGGGATCTCACGGGTACAGAAGGTTGCGGCGGTGGAATTAGGTTTTTGTGGATGCTTCTGTTGGTTTGGGGGTACGTAGGTATATATAGGAGGAAGAAGTACGTCGGTGGAGCAACATGGGCCCCACGAGGGTGGAGGGCGCGCCTAGGGGGGGGGGGGTAGGCGCGCCCCCTACCTCGTGCCTTCCTGGTTGATGTCTTGACGTAGGGTCCAAGTCCTGTGGATCACGTTCATTCCGAAAATCACGTTCCCGAAGGTTTCATTCCGTTTGGACGCCGTTTGATATTCTTTTTCTGCGAAACACTGAAATAGGCAAAAACAACAATTTTGGGCTGGGCCTCCGGTTAATGGGTTAGTCCCAAAAATAATATAAAAGTGTATAATAAAGCCCATTAATCGTCCAAAACAGAATATAATATAGCATGAAGCAATCAAAAATTATAGATACGTTGGAGACGTATCAAGCATCCCCAAGCTTAATTCCTGCTCGTCCTCGAGTAGGTAAATGATAAAAACAGAATTTTTGATGCGGAATGCTACTTGGCATAATTTCAATGTAATTCTCTTAATTGTGGTATGAATGTTCAGATCCGAAAGATTCAAGAAAAAAGTTTAATATTGACATTAAAATAATAATACTTCAAGCATACTAACTAAGCAATCATGTCTTCTAAAAAATAACATGGCCAAAGAAAGTTATCCCTACAAAATCATATAGTCTGGCTATGCTCTATCTTCACCACACAAAGTATTTAAATCCTGCACAACCCCGATGACAAGCCAAGCAATTGTTTCATACTTTTGGTGTTCTCAAACTTTTTCAATCTTCACGCAATACATGATCGTGAGCCATGGACATAGCACTATATGTGGAATAGAATGGTGGTTGTGGAGAAGACAAAAAGGGAGAAGATAGTCTCACATCAACTAGGCGTATCAACGGGCTATGGAGATGCCCATTAATAGATATCAATGTGAGTGAGTAGGGATTGCCATGCAATGGATGCACTAGAGCTATAAGTATATGAAAGCTCAACAAAAGAAACTAAGTGGGTGTGCATCCAACTCGGTTGCTCACGAAGACCTAGGGCATTTTGAGGAATCCCACCACTGGAATATACAAGCCAAGTTCTATGATGAAAAATTCCCACTAGTATATGAAAGTGATATCATAGGAGACTCTCTATCATGAAGATCATGGTGCTACTTTGAAGCACAAGTGTGGTAAAAGGATAGTAACATTGTCCCTTCTCTCTTTTTCTCTCATTTTTTTATTTGGGCCTTTTCTCGTTTTTTATGGCCTTTTTTTTCTTTTCAGTTAGTCCGGAGTCTCATCCCGACTTGTGGGGGAATCATAGTCTCCATCATCCTTTCCTCACTTGGGACAATGCTCTAAAAATGACGATCATCACACTTTTATTTACTTACCACTCAATACCTAGAACAAAATTTGACTCTATGTGAATGCCTCCGGCGGTGTACCGGGATATGCAATGAATCAAGAGTGACATGTATGAAAGAATTATGAACGATGGCTTTGCCACAAATACGATGTCAACTACATGATCATGCGAGGCAATATGACAATGATGGAGCGTGTCATAGTAAACAGAATGATGGTAAGTTGCATGGAAATATATCTCGGAATGGCTATGGAAATGCCATGATAGGTAGGTATGGTGGCTGTTTTGAGGAAGGTATATGGTGGGTGTATGATACCGGCGAAAAGTGCGCGGTATTAGAGAGGCTAGCAATGGTGGAAGGAAGAAAAGTGTGTATAATCCATGGACTCAACATTAGTCATAAAGAACTCATATACTTCTTGCAAAAATCTACAAGTTATCAAAGCAAAGTATTATGCGCATGCTCCTAGGGGGATAGATTGGTAGGAAAATACCATCGCTCGTCCCCGACCGCCACTCATAAGGAAGACAATCAATAAATAAATCATGCTCCGACTTCATCACATAACGGTTCACCATACGTGCATGCGACGGGAATCACAAACTTTAACACAAGTATTTCTCATCCACAACTACTCAACTAGCATGACTCTAATATCACCATCTTTATATCTCAAAACAATTATGAAGCATCAAACTTCTCATAGTATTCAACACACTCATAAGATTTTTTTTCCTAATCTTGGATGCCTATCATAATTAAAGCAAATTACCACGCTGTTTTGTAGGACTCTCAAAATAATATAAGTGAAGCATGAGAGAACAATAGTTTCTATAAAACAAAACCACCGCCGTGCTCTAAAAGATATAAGTGAAGCACTAGAGCAAAAACTATATAGCTCAAAAGATATAAGTGAAGCACATAGAGTATTCTAACAAATTCCGAATCAAGTGTGTATCTCTCAAAGGGTGTGTACAGCAAGGATTATTGTGGCAAACTAACAAATAAATACTCAAATAATACAAGACGGTCCAAGCAAACACATATCATGTGGTGAATAAAAATATAGCTCCAAGTAAAGTTACCGATGGAAGTAGACGAAAGAGGGGATGCCTTCCGGGGCATCCCCAAGCTTTGGCTTTTTGGTATCCTTAGATTATCTTGGGGTGCCATGGGCATCCCCAAGCTTAGGCTCTTTCCACTCCTTGTTCCATAATCCATCAAATCTTTTACCCAAAACGTGAAAACTTCACAACACAAAACTTAGCAGAAAATCTCGTGAGCTCCGTTAGCGAAAAACAAAACACCACTTCAAGGTACTGTAATGAACTCATTCTTTATTTATATTGGTGTTAAACCTACTGTATTCCAACTTCTCTATGGTAAACTATTTTATTAGCCATAGATTCATCAAAATAAGCAAACAACACACGAAAAACAGAATCTGTCAAAAACAGAACAGTCTATAGTAATCTGTAACTAACACAAACTTCTGGAACTCAAAAAACTCATCCAAAATAGGACGACCTATAAAAGTTGTTTATTGATCAGAAGCAATTGGAATCAATATTTTATCACGTTCTGGTGAATTTTAACAATTATTTTCGTGAACAGAAAGTTTCTGCAATTTTCAGCAAGATCAAATAACTATCATCCAAGAAGATCCTATAGGTTTAGCTTGGCACAAACACTAACTAAAACATAAAAACACATCTAACCAGAGGCTAGATCAAATATTTATTCCTAAACAGAAGCAAAAACTAAAAATAAAATTGGATTGCCTCCCAACAAGCGCTATCGTTTAACGCCCCTAGCTAGGCATAAAAGCAAGGATAGATCTAGGTATTTGCCATCTTTGGTAGGTAATCCATAAGTGGCTCTCATAATTGATTCATAAGGTAATTTTACTTTCTTTCTAGGGAAGTGTTCCATGCCTTTCTTTAATGGAAATTGGAATCTAATATTCCCTTCCTTCATATCAATAATTGCACCAATCGTTCTAAGGAAAGGTCTACCAAGAATAATAGGACATGAAGGATTGCAATCTATGTCAAGAACAATGAAATCTAAGGACACATAGTTCCTATTTGCAACAATAATAACATCATTAATTCTTCCCATAGGTTTCTTAATAGTGGAATCCGCAAGGTGCAAGTTTAAAGAGCAATCATCAAAATCACGGAAACCTAGCAAATCGCACAAAGTTTTTGGAATCGTGGAAACACTAGCACCCAAATCACACAAAAGCATAGCATTCATGATCTTTAATTTTAATTTTAATAGTAGGTTCCCACTCATCATAAAGTTTTCTAGGAATATAAACTTCCAACTCAAGTTTTTCTTCATAAGATTGCATCAAAGCATCAACGATATGTTTAGTAAAAGCTTTATTTTGGCTATAAGCATGAGGAGAATGTAGCACGAATTGCAACAAGGAAATACAATCTATCAAAGAGCAATTATCATAATTAAATTCCTTGAAATCCAAAATAGTGGGTTTATTAATATCTAGAGTTTTGATCTCTTCAATCCCACTTTTACCAATTTTTGCATCAAGATCTAAAAAGTCCTAATTTTTGGAACGCCTTCTAGGTAAAAGTGGATCATATTCAGTCCCATCATTATCAAGATTCATATTGCAAAACAAAGATTTAATAGGGGACACAACAATAACTTTTATATCTTCATCTTTATTTTCATAGAAACTAGAAGAACACGCTTTCACAAAGCAATCTTTCTTAGCACGCATCCTAGCGGTTCTTTCTTTGCACTCATCAATGGAAATTCTCATGGCTTTGAGAGACTCATTGATATCATGCTTAGAAGGAATAGATCTAAGTTTCAAAGAATCAACATCAAGAGAAATTCTATCAATGTTCCTAGCCAATTCATCAACTTTAAGCAATTTTTCTTCAAGCATAGCATTGAAATTCTTTTGCAAATTCATAAATTCTTTCACACTAGTCTCAAATTCAGAAGGCATCTTATTAAAATTTCCATAAGAATTGTTGTAGGAATTACCATAATTATTAGAGGAATTACTAGGGTACGGCCTAGGATTAAAGTTTCCTCTATACGCATTGTTACCAAAATTATTCCTATCAACAAAATTCACATCCATAGATTCATTATTATTCTCAATCAAAGTAGACAAAGGCATATCATTAGGATTAGAAGAAACACTTTTATTAGCAAATAATTTCATAAGTTCATCCATCTTTCCACTCAAAACATTAATTTCTTCTATCGCATGCACCTTTTTATTAGTAGATCTTTCAGTGTGCCATTGAGAATAATTAACCATAATATTATCTAGGAGTTTAGTAGCTTATCCTAAATTGATTTCCATAATAGTGCCTTCCGCGGCCGAATCTAAAAGGTTTCTAGAAGCAAAATTCAATCCGGCATAAATTTTTTGTATAATTATCCAAAGATTGAAACCATGTGTAGGGCAATTACGTATCATTAATTTCATCCTCTCCCAAGCTTGTGCAACATGTTCATGATCAAGTTGCTTAAAATTCATAATATCGTTTCTAAGAGAGATGATTTTAGTAGGAGGAAAATACTTAGAGATAAAAGCATCTTTGCACTTATTCCATGAATCAATACTATTTTTAGGCAAAGACGAAAACCAAGCTTTAGCACGATCTCTAAGCGAAAAAGGAAATAGCTTCAATTTAACAATATCGTTGTCCACATCTTTCTTCTTTTGCATATCACACAATTCAACGAAGCTATTTAGATGGGTAGCGGCATCTTCACTAGGAAAGCCGGCGAATTGATCTTTCATGACAAGATTCAACAAGGTAGCATTAATTTCACAAGATTCAGTATCGGTAAGAGGAGCAATCGGAGTGCTAAGAAAATCATTGTTGTTGGTATTGGTAAAGTCACACAATTTAGTATTGTCTTGAGCCATCGTGACAAACAAGCAATCCAACACACGAGCAAACAAGAAGCAAGCGAAAAAGAGGTGAACGGAAAAGAGAGGGCGAATAAAACAGCAAGGGTGAAGTGGGGGAGAGGAAAACGAGAGGCAAATGGCAAATAATGTAATGCGAGGGAGATGAGTTTGTGATGGGTACTTGGCATGTCTGGACTTGACTTGGCTTGGCGTAGATCTCCCCGGCAACGGCGCCAAGAATCCTTCTTGCTACCTCTTGAGCACTGCGTTCGTTTTCCCTTGAAGAGGAAAGGGTGATGCAGGAAAGTAGCATAAGTATTTCCCTCAGTTTTTGAGAACCAAGGTATCAATCCAGTAGGAGACCACGCACGAGTCCCTCGCACCTACACAAACAAACAAGAACTTCGCAAGCAACACGATAAAGGGGTTGTCAATCCCTCAACGGTCACTTACGAGAGTGAGATCTGATAGATATGATAAGATAGTATTTTTGGTATTTTTATGATAAAGAGAAATAAAGATGAAAAGTAAAATAAAAGGCAATAAAAATAGCTAAGTATTGGAAGATTAATATGATGGAAAATAGACCCGGGGGCCATAGGTTTCACTAGTGGCTTCTCTCGAGAGCATAAGCATTACGGTGGGTGAACAAATTACTGTTGAGCAATTGACAGAATTGAGCATAATTATGAGAATATCTAGGTATGATCATGTATATAGGCATCACGTCCGAGACAAGTAGACCGACTCCTGCCTGCATCTACTACTATTACTCCACACATCGACTTCTATCCAGCATGCATCTAGAGTATTAAGTTCAAAGAACAGAGTAACGCTTTAAGTAAGATGACATGATGTAGAGGGATAAACTCATGCAATATGATATAAACCCATCTTGTTATCCTCGATGGCAACAATACAATACGTGCCTTGGTGCCCCTACTGTCACTGGGAAAGGACACCGCAAGATTGAACCCAAAGCTAGGCACTTCTCCCGTTGCAATAAAGATCAAACTAGTAGGCCAAACCAAACTGATAATTCAAAGAGACTTGCAAAGATAACCAATCATACATAAAAGAATTCAGAGGAGATTCAAATATTGTTCATAGATAAACTTGATCACAAACCCACAATTCATCGGTCTCAACAAACACACCGCAAAAGAAGATTACATCGAATAGATCTCCATGAGAGAGGGGGAGAACATTGTATTGAGATCCAAAAAGAGAGAAGAAGACATCTAGCTAATAACTGTGGACGCGAAGGTTTGAGGTAAACTACTCACACATCATCGGAGAGGCTATGGTGTTGATGTAGAATCCCTCCGTGATCAATGCCCCCCTCCGGCAGGACGCCGGAAAAGGCCCCAAGATGGGATCTCACGGGTACAGAAGGTTGCGGCGATGGAATTAGGTTTTCGTGGATGCTTCTGTTGGTTTGGGGGTACGTAGGTATATATAGGAGGAAGAAGTACGTCGGTGGAGCAACATGGGCCCCACGAGGGTGGAGGGCGCGCCTGGGGGGGTAGGCGCGCTCCCTACCTCGTGCCTTCCTGGTTGATGTCTTGACGTAGGGTCCAAGTCCTCTGGATCACGTTCGTTCCGAAAATCACGTTCCCGAAGGTTTCATTCCGTTTGGACTCCGTTTGATATTCTTTTTCTTGGAAACACTGAAATAGGCAAAAACAACAATTCTGGGTTGGGCCTCCGGTTAATAGGTTAGTCCCAAAAATAATATAAAAGTGTATAATAAAGCCCATTAATCATCCAAAACAGAATATAATATAGCATGAAGCAATCAAAAATCATAAATACGTTGGAGACGTATCATGAGGTCACTGCAGAAAACGAAGTGGAACGCTATGCGGAAATTGCGTAACTTCGAGAACAGATGACCAAGGCCCAGGATGATATCGACACTGAAAAAACCCGGATGACCGTGTTGCGGGCTCAAGTTAATGCAGAGGGGAACACTTGGAGACAAAAGCTTGGAGTCTAAACCTCGATCAGAATGCTTCCAATGTAGTCTACCAAACGAGATACCAGAGTCGTTTACCTCTGGGTTATGAGCCCGCACGTTTTTTCAACACGCCAGGGGCAGGCCCAAGTACTCTGGGAGCACCAGTTATAGCCCAATTAACCCCTGATGTGCCTGGAAATAGGGTGACAACTCAACCTCATTGGCCAGAGCTGGCCTAGAGGGATGAGCCAGTCCAAGACCCTCCCCTTGTCCAGACACCGCCGCACACTATCGTGTCACTTCTCCAACCCGGTGGATAATATGGTAGCAGCGGCAACCCGACTTACTGCGCTTTCTGTCACTGGTGAATTGTCGGTCACGGTCAAAACCTGGAACACCATTGAACTTTTGCAGACGGTGATTGCTCAGCAGACTAATTACTCTTACAATCGGCATCGTGTACACTCGACCCCGCTGCCAAGTAGTAGTTATAGGCGGCATGCTGAGTCGCCGGCTGTTTCTAGCAGCGAACGACGCCGTAACCCGCCCCGTAACCCGAGGACGGATGCTAAAGCAATTGTCAAATGTGCAAGGGCCCGTCGCGAGGAAGAGGCAGTAAACCAGGGGGCTTATCAACCGCCCATGGTAGTTACTTCAGCTTCGGTGGGAGCTGGGTCGAGTACCAGAACCATCAGAGTGCCGTGCCTAGTGCCGGCTTTACGTAATGAGCGCATGCCCAAAGATTTTAGGAGTCCTCGCAAAGTGCCCAACTACACGGCGGATCTCCCTCCGGAGGCTTGGAGCAAGAGCTACGAGCTGGCCATGGATATGTTGGACGTCAGTGATGCGGTATGTGCCAAGTATTTCACTATGATGTTGGAAGGACGGCTTGCACATGGTTGAAGAACATGCCCCCAATTCTATCAATTCCTGCGCAGAGTTGAAGGAGCACTTCGTCAAAAAAATTGAAGGAACTTCTAAGCAGCCGATGACAATTGTTGATTTGCGGCACTGTGTGCAGCGTGAAGATGAGTCGGCCCATCATTGGGCTCGCCAGGTTGCGAGCATTATCCACTCTTCTAATAGCATTGGGCCGGCTCGAGCTGTGTTCATTTTGGAGAAGAACTTTCACTTTCAGCCTCTTGTGTAGAAGCTAGGGTGGCTTAAGCACAAGTGCATGGATATGGGTAATCTCATGGATGTGCTTACCAGATACGCTGATTCTGATGTTACAAAGGATCCTAGCTCTGATGATGATAAATTTGGCAAGGGCAAGAAGAACGAGGGCGGCAAGGGCCAGCAACAGAATGCCTCGGCGCAGAATGGTAATCACAACAACCATGGTAATGGTGGCAAACGCAAGCACCCCGATGGCGGGTCAGATTTCTTGGCTAACACCAATGCAGGGTTCAAAAATCAGCGTCGCCATGGGAAACAACCATATGTTGGGGGAAAGCCCAAGAATTATGAGGAAGCTCCTAATGGGTCGTGGCCAAAGCACAGTTATACTAACAAGCCATCTTCTCATGCTTGGAAGGACTGTTACATTATCCAGGAGTACCGGAACTAGTCGTTTCAACAGCATCATGGCAACGGTTATGGGCCGCCAGGCGGGTCATGCTCAGGCGGTTTCCAGGGAGCTGGCTTTGGAGGTGGCAGCTCAAATTATGGCTATCAGGGCCAAGGGACCATAGTGGTCATAATCAGCAGTCTGGTCAAGGCACTACTGCAGGATGCTACTAACGCGACACTACAATCAGAGACCCTTCGACGAAACTGTGTGCGATGCATTAATCGCAAACAATGATGTAAAAACTCGTAAAAAAAGATGTAAAACATTTGTGATGGCGGATACATCAAACACGGTTCAGATTTTACTTGTGTATGCGATGCTTGGCATACGGTTTAGTTCAATGAACTATTTGCGATGAGGCAGAACAACAGAAATGGGCAGCCAGATCAAGGTGTGTGCGATATACGACATACAGTTCACCCCGATGAACTGTTTGTGATGAGGCGGAACAACAGAAACGGGCAGCCAGATGAAGGTGTGTGCGATATACGGCATAAAATTCACGCGGATGAACTGTTTGTGATTAGGAAACACAAAAGAAATGGTCAGCCAGATCAAGGTGTGTTCGATATATGGCATACGGTTCACTTGGATGAACTGTTCTCGATTAGGCAATACAACATAAACGGTTCAGCCACATCAAGGTGTGTGCAATGGAGGGCATACAGTTCATTCCGATAAACCGTTTGTGTTGAGCCAAGAGAACAGAAACGTTTCGTGTAAACAAGATGTGTGTGATACGCAGCAAACATCCAAATACATAGGTGGCTACTACACACATGACATTTCCACACACCAAAGTAAACTATTACATGCATAATTATCTAGGATAAACGATCATCTTATCATCATCTACTTCTTTTGACGCTTGCCGCCACTGCTTTACTAGGATAAACGGTCTTTACTGGGAATAGTATGCTCTGTTGTGCACACAAGCATATGGGTCATAGCCTTGGGCGAGCAACGTGCCCGCACGTGTTGTGCTAGCTCGATGTTCCTTCTATGCTAAGTTTCCATTAATTGACAACGTTTTATGAACACGCCACCGTTTCCCGCCATTTCCTCAACGGTTTCCCGCCGCCACCCATCGATATTGCACATAAACCTAGGCTGCGCACGACGAATGGAGGCAAAAAGCATAGCCTGTAGCACATCCACCTTTTCCAAGCATGCCAACCCACCAAAGTGTCGCCTCTGCCATCAACCTCCTCGACGAGGAAAACGAGATGGCGCCACGGCCCGTCGAGGCCGAGACGCTCCCCGGCAACGCGATGGACGATGCCATGATGCGCGACATCGCCAGGGTTGAGCAGACCCTTGGTGCATCGCGCTTCAGCACCGCGGATCAAGATAGGCATGTCAGCACCGAGAGGTTGCAGCTCACCGCGCAACATGATCAATGGCGCGCCACAGAGCAATCTAGGCACGTCTGTCCCGATAGGCTGCAGCTCGCCACACAACAAGACTGTTGCAGCACCGCAGAGCGAGAGGCGTGGCGCGCCGCATAGCAAGAGCAGATCCATCGGCGCTTGACTGTTGCCGACAGGGTGTCGTGGCTGGGTACACGTCTGATACGTCTCCAACGTATCTATAATTTTTTTATTGTTCCATGCTATTATATTATCTGTTCTGGATGTCTTATATGCATTAATATGCTATTTTATATGATTTTTGGGACTAACCTATTAACCTAGAGCCTAGTGCCAGTTCCTGTTTTTCCTTGTTTTAGAGTTTCGCAGAAAAGGAATACCAAACGGAGTCCAAACGGAATGAAACTTTCGCGATGATTTTTCTTGGACCAGAAGACATCCAGAGGGCTTGGAGTGCAGGTCAGGAAAGCCACGAGGCGGCCACAAGGTCGGGAGGCGCACCCAGGGGGTAGGGTGCGCCCCCCACCTTTGTGGGCCCCCCGTGACTCCACCGACCTATTTCTTCCGCCTATATATTCTCAAATATCCCAAAACCTACTAGGGGAGCCACGAAACCACTTTTCCAGCGCCGCAACCTTCTGTACCCGTGAGATCCCATCTAGGGGCCTTTTCCAGCATCCTACCGGAGGGGTATTCGATCATGGAGGGCTTCTACATCAACACCATTGCCTTTCCGATGAAGCGTGAGTAGTTTACCACAGACCTATGAGTCCATCGCTAATAGCTAGATGGCTTCTTCTCTCTCTTTGATTCTCAATACAAAGTTCTCCTCGATGTTCTTGGAGATCTATTCGATGTAATACTCTTTTGCGGTGTGTCTGCCGAGATCCGATGAATTGTGGATTTATGATCAGCTTATCTATGAATATTATTTGAATCTTCTCTGAATTCTTATATGCATGATTTGATACCTTTACAAGTCTCTTCGAACTATCGATTTGGTTTGGCCAACTAGATTGGTTTTTCTTGCAATGGGAGAAGTACTGAGCTTTGGGTTCAATCTTGTGGTGCTCGATCCTAGTGATAGAAGGGGAACCGACACGTATTGTATTATTGCCATCGAGGATAAAAAGATGAGGTTTTCATCATATTGCTTGAATTAATTCCTCTACATCATGTCATCTTACTTAATGCGTTACTCTGTTCTTATGAACTTAATACTCTAGATGCATGCTGGATAGCGGTCGATGTGTGGAGTAATAGTAGTAGATTCATAATCGTTTCGGTCTACTTGATACAGACGTGATGCCTATATTCATGATCATTGCCTTAGATATCGTCGTAAATTTGCGCTTTTCTATCAATTGCTCGGCAGTAATTTGTTCACCCACCATAATATTTTCTATCTTGAGAGAAGCCTCTAGTGAAACCTATGGCCACCGGGTCTATTTTCCATCATATAAGTTTCCGATCTACAATTTTAGTTTCCTATTTGCTTTCTTTGCAATCTTTTACTTTCCGTTCCATAAACCAAAAATACCAATAATATTACTTTATTGTGTATCCATCTATATCAGATCTCACTTTGCAAATAACCATGAAGGGATTGACAACCCCTTTGTCGCGTTTGGTGCAAGTTGGTATTTGTTTATGCAGTTATTCGGTGGCTTGTGCGTTGTCTCCTACTGGATTGATACCTTCGTTCTCAAAAGCTGAGGGAAATACTTACTCTACTTTGCTGCATCACCCTTTCCTCTTCGAGGGAAAAAACAACGCGAGCTCAAGAGGTAGCAACGTCCCGTCAGTACCCCCATTCCTTGCCAGGAGTAGGCAAAGGCCATCTGCGCTGTACTTGCACCAGAGGCTGGCCGCGCCGTACTTGCACCGGACGCCCACTACCCGTTCGCATGGGTCGCGCCATTCGCCTTGTCCATGGCCCGCTCGATGCCAATGCACTAGTCGCTAGGCTCAACCACCTCCTTGGCCCAGGTGTCCACCTGGGCGCAGTAGAGGAACATGGCCATCGCATCCTCGAGTTGGTGATCTCCGATGAAATAGCCAACTCGGAGCTCGAGATCGCGCTCTAGATGTACCGCGAGTGTGTCGACCGCTTGGACGAACACCTGCACGAGTTCAGGCAGAGCCGAGAGCTATTGTAGGCAAGGGCTGCTGGTCAGGGTCACATGGACGCGTTTTATTTTGTTGAGTCATTTCGACGTGAATCGCTATGTATTCACAGCAATCATAATATTGCTCTGTTTCAGTGTGTGTACTCTGTTTGTTTTGTTTCAATGTGTGTATATATGCTTTCCATTCTGTATATGTGGATGAAAACAACTAGATACAAATTAGTATACAAAAACAGATAGAAAATGGAATTCATAATATATATTAATTGTTCATTAGTTCATCATAGAATATATATAATATCATCACATATACGTGATGATACTTAACTACTAGGTACAATGCATAAAATTGAAAATGAACAATACTAAAACTAATAATCCCTCCCGGGGGCAGTATTCAGGCGCCCTCGCCAGCAGCTCCCTGGTGTGCGGCGTCTTCCCGACGTGGAGGCTGTACTCCGCCTCGTCCGCCGCGCAGCGCTTGATGTACTGATCTGCCTCTTGCTGGCGGACGAGCATGAACGGTCTTGCCATTTCATTGGGTGCCCACCAGAGCTCCTCGTCGGTGGCATGCTGAAGCTTATCGGCGCACCTCCATGCGGCAATGAGGTGCCTAGCGCCTTTGAACTTCCTCGCGAAGTACCCGTCTTCGTACACCTCCTCCGCACGACGACGCGCCCGCCCCAAAGCTCCACCGCCTCCTTTTTCCAGGCGGCATCACGGGCTTCACAGGCCGCCTCATACCTGGCTTCCTCTTCTGCCATCTCCTTCTTGAACACCACTTGTCTGGCTTTCTCAGCCGGTGGCATCGACTTCCACAGCTAAAGATTGTACTGGCCTCGTCCAGCGCAACCTCGTCCGATGGCACGTAGGGGTCCTCCTTTTCGCTGCTCTTCGACTGAGCTTCCTCGGGGGGCAGCGCCTCCTCGTCGGCGCGTGGGCAGATCGGCGGCGCCATGGCAGAGATTTGAGAGAGAGAGAGAGGGTGAGCAAGGGGAGGATGTAGATGAGAATGCAGGCGGGACGACGTGAGCATGGTAGTATTTATTGGTGGCCGGAATCTAGATCGACGGGAACCGTACACACACCGGTCGCCGGAATTTACGAGTACTGTAGTTTGAATTACACATGATTCCCGCAGAAAAAGTCGTGTGTGAACTTAATAGCTGACGGTTTCCAATACAGAACCGTGTCTGATTAATAACCCGCGCCACTCACCTTCCAAACCTGGAGGCGCGAAATAGAGTGCCAATCATGTGGGGCCCGGTTGTCTTGCCAGATCTTTACATTTTATTTTTTGAACACCAGATATTTACATCATCTGATCATTTTTTATTTTTTTGGAATTTAAATGCCATGGCACTCCATGCATGTGTCCAAGCCGTGACACCAATATGTTTGAAAATTCGTTCCAATTTACTACACATGGAATTAACTCACACACAAGTACACAAATATTTGTTTTCAAACCTTTATGGTTAGCCGTTGCATGTAGATGTAGTTCAAATTTGGATTACGGTCATTAAATGGCTAGAAAATCACTTAAATGTCTTAAAAAGGTCAAATGACCCCTGAAATTTTCCAAATTTTTACATGAAAGTTGTATTAGTGCACTTAACTATGGAAAAAATTTAAAGGCCATAAGAGGAAGCTATCGTCGATTGATCATCAAACATGCATTGTTCCCTCACGGAACCGCGAGCCTTCTAGTGAGTTGCTCTGGTTTGTGAGGGGTGTGTGTCCAAACTTTCGTCAAACATGCCAAACTTTTTACCACATCATCTTGGTGGCATGACATTACGTCAAGCAAGGTTTCATGTGTTTCTGATTATTTTTTATTTTTTTGGAATTTAAATGGCATGGCACTCCATGCATGTGTCTAGGTCGTGACACCAATATGTTTGAAAATTCCTTCCAATTTACTGCACATGGAATTAACTCGCACATAAGTACACAAATATGATTTTTCCAATCGTTATTGTTAGCCGTCGCACGTAAATGTAGTTCAAATTTGAATTACGGTCATTAAATGGCTAAAAATCAATTAAATGTCCTTAAAAGGTCAAATGACCCCTAGAATTTTCCAAAATTTTACATGACATTTGTATTAGTGCATGTTAAATGTAGAAAAGTTTTGAAGGCCATAAGAGGAAGCTATCTCCCATTCGTCATCAAACATGCATTGTTCCCTCTCGGAACCACCAGCCTTCTAGTGAGTTGCTCTGGTTTGTGAGGGGTGTGTGTCCAAACTTTTATCAAACATGCCAAACTTTTTACCACATCATCTTGGTGACATGACATTACATCAACCAAGGTTTCATGTGTTTCTGATATTTTTTTAATTTTTGGAATTTAAATGCCATGGCACTCCATGCATGTGTCTAGGGCGTGACACCAATATGTTTGAAAATTCCTTCTAATTTACTGCACATGGAATTAACTCGCACACAAGTACACAAATATGATTTTTCAAACCGTTATGGTTAGCTGTTGCATGTAGATGTAGTTCAAATTTGAATTACGGTCATTAAATGGCTAGAAAATCACTTAAATGTCTTTAAAAGGTCAAATGAGTAAATGACCCCTGGAATTTTCCAAATTTTCAAATGACAGTTGTATTAGTGCACATTAACTGTGGAAATTTTTTGAAGGCCGTAAGAGGAGGCTATCGCCCATTCGTCATCAAACATGCATTGTTCCCTCTCGGAAGCACGAGCCTTCTAGTGAGCTGCTCCGGTTTGTGAGGGGTGTGTGTCCAAACTTTTGTCAAACATGCCAAATTTTTTACCACATCATCTTGGTGGCATGACCTTACATCAAGCAAGGTTTCATGTGATTTTGATATATTTTTTAATTTTTTGGAATTTAAATGCCATGGCACTCCATGCTTTGTGTCATAACCGTGAGACCAATATGTTTGAAAATTCCTTCCAATTTACTGCACGTGGAATTAACTCGCACACAAGTACACATATATGACTTTTCAAACCGTTATGGTTAGCTGTTGCATGTACATGTAGTTCAAATTTGAATTACGATCATTAAATGGCTAGAAAATCACTTAAATGTCTTACAAGGTCAAATGACCCCTGGAATTTTCCAAATTTTGACATGACAGTTGTATTAGTACTACAAATTTTTCTTGTACATTTAAAACACCATCCATTGCCACTTTACTCCAAATTCGTCTTTCACAGCTAATAAAAAATATCAACAACATCACGCACAGTTTTTTTGTAGGAACCGTCTGCAATGAAAATTCATGGGTCTATTTAAGTCTTCCTCCTTAAGCTTCGCCGGCTCATCTACTCCAGTGCCGGCAACCCCCGAATCCATGAATCCCGATCACCATTACCGCAACCCCTCCTTGCAAAGATGATGTCATGGAAATGCTTCGTGAGGGCCCGTACGCTGGCCGCGTCCTCCCCGAGCGCGGCCGCCTGCGCCGAGAGTGCCGCCGCATCCGCATTGAGCGCGGTGGCATCCGCTGAGAGGGCACCTGCGGCAGCCGACAGCGCAGCTGCAGCATCCGAGACGGCTGCAGCAGTTGCTGCGACGGCGGCTGCAAACGCCAAGAGCGCTCGAGCCGCCATCCGTGCCGCCGACGTTGCCCTGGCCTGGGTCGAGGCCATCCATGCCAAGATCGAGGACACACACGCCAAGATATTCCAGGCCACCTTGGAATCCAGCATGCAACCCACGTCCGAAAAGGCGGCGGTGGCCATGGAGCACCACCTTCCTCATGAGATCGTCGAGCGGGAGATGGAGATGCAGGAGGCGGCGGAGATCGAGGAGCACCGGGAGGCGGAGTTGCGCGTGGCCGAGGTCAAGGTAGAGAAGAGTCTGTCCGTTGAGCAATCGCCGGTGGAGTACCAACGCAAGCTCTGGCACAACCACTACTACGAGTACTACAACCTTGAGGGCGGCGCCGAGGACGAGGACGAGGACGCTGTCGACTTCGGTAGGGGGGACGCGAACCAACGGCGGCATGTCGCCAGGACAAGTCATCGACGTCTCATCTCACACCGGTGATGCATAGGTCGGCGCGGCGGCGGCTTTGTTAAAATTATGCGTACTTAGGCTTTGTTTTTAATGCTGGTCTTTTGTTACACAATGTTTAGGTCAACTGGCTCTATTTAATTATTAAAATTGCTCGATTCAGTAAGTGTGGTCTATGTGTTGTACACTCTTTTGTGTGCCCAAATTAGCAAGCAATGTTAAATTATGCAATGACGTGGATGAGGACAGTACCCAGGGAAATTTCCACCAAATTTTGAATTATCAAACTCATCCCATGCGCGTAAAGCAGAAGAATCGTTTGCGATGCACACAATCGTTCAAAGTGAATGGTGTCCGGAGGCACAGCGCGCAAAGTTTCCCTCCACATTTCAATTTTTTTGGCCTACCGCCGAAATATCTACCCCCGCCCCCTTTCACCACCCCCTTTTCTCCCCTCCCGCAAGTCACATTTCCCCTGTTTCCTCCTTCCTTCCTTCCGAAGCTATAGCCTCTTCCTCGCTCTCGCCGTCTCGCATCCTACCGCCAGGGTCGCCATGGTCTTCTTCAATGACCTCTCTAGGGGTTCCTCCTCCTCTGACAACTCTTTCACCACCCGGGTATGCCTCTCTTCTCTCTCTCGGGTTATGACTTGGAATGAAGGATTTTAACCCGACGGTCGATTTGAGTCATTTCTTCCTCTTGTAGCTCCCTAGGACTATCAGTTGCAACGAATGGAGCGGGGTGGCTGAAGATCTGCCTGCTTGTTGTCACCATCAATCTCCATGTGTGAAGTTAGTTGTGTTTGAATCTGTGGACGGTGGGAGGATGTTTTTGGCATGTGCAGAGAAGTTTAGCCCCACTTTCGTTGTTACAAATCATTTGTTAGATGTGATTCAGACACTGTCACTGTGCTATGTTATTTTGGATGTTAAGACAGTGTCACAGTTTGTACCTAATATCTAGAAATATTGCCATCTCATCAGCGGTGCCATTAGAAAATTATTTGGCACCGCTTCGGCAGTTTGTGCAGCCAACTTTGGTCCACACATCCGAATAGCCAAGCAGTAAAATACTTAATCGGTATGGCATGAAGGAACTGGGCATCGGAGCAACTAGGTGCTCTGGAGTCCGGTTCCCTGAGTTTTTTCCGTTGCATCGGCTCGCCAGTGCAGGGCACTGGTGCCAAATATAGCAACAGTTGTCTTGACACCGGTTTTGGCATACATAGTGGACGACCTTGGTGCTATTAGTTCCGTGTTACTAAATTTGTGCATGTACACACCTGTTAGTATCAATTTGATGTCATCCAAACACTATCGCTATGTTGTTGCAGTTATATTTAGTTTCCTCATAAAATGTTCAATTTGTTATTTATAGTACATGACTAAGAACTTGTAGCGTTGTTGTAGTTAATTATAGCTTCTAATGTTTCATAATTTGGTTGTGGTCTCAGTAGCAATTAAGTCATTTGCGCATTGATATTTTTGAGAAGATATGTCATATTTAACATGTTTCTTCAGTTTTTCAAAATATGTATTTGGTGATTTTCTATGTTGCTAGAAACCCATTTCCCCTACAGTTGTTACTGATCTAGTTTTAAATATTACAGGATGAACGGAAGTGTTCTTACCTGGAGTGGGTTGATCAAGAGTGGCCATGGTCTTTGAAGATGTGCCTAACAAAGCTCTGGAGCATGTATGAGGAAGAGAACACAGGTAGGCTTAGAGAAAGTGTTGTCAACGCTGAAGAATATTTCAAGATGCGGGAAAAAAGAGGAAGATGGAGAATGAGCTCAGATTTTTTTAAATTAGACTTCGCTAAGATGGTGTTGGCGAAGGAGGAGACACTTTCCCAGTTGGTCAGTGCAAAACAGGTTCTTACAGAACTGAAAGCACAGGTGGATAAGACGAGCCTGGATGATCTCGATTAGGGAAATGAATATATTCTTCTAACATTGTTCTTATGAAGGTGAACTAACTATATGTTATACTGTGCTGTTTTCAGGTAGCCATCGCACTGTGATGTTAAAATATATTTATGTGCCTCATATGAAATTGGAAAACAACTATTCGATATGAAATGTGAATTTGCGTAATACTGGAATTATTAATTATAAACTAATAAACCTGCTAAATGGGCCATGGAACTTTGCAAATGGTTCTAGTAGTAAAAGCTGTTGTGATGGATAGCCCAATGCCATACAATTTTCTTCATCAAATCGTGTGTGATGTAGTTAAATAAAAGAAAATGGTTAACCGAGGCAGAGCGTGTGTGATAGTTACACCTATCTACACGAGACTATACATAAAACTGTGTGGGATGTATATACGAACGGAAACATTTTCCCTAGATTGACTGTGTGGGATGTACATACGAACGGAAACGTACTTCTTGGATTGACTGTGTGGGATGTACATAAGAACATAAACGTATTCCTTGGATTGACTGTGTGGAATGTACATAACAAATGGAAACGTTTGTCTGCGACTGACTGTGTGGGATGTACTTATGACTGGAACCGATTGGGCCTGTATAATTGTATTTGATCGCTCGCCCGCGCACACGATCTCATTTTTCCCAGCGTGTGTGACCGGAGGGCCTATCCCCGACAGTTTCTGGGTCGTGTGGGAAGGACCCCCCTATCGCCCGCACTCACATGGCGACGTTTCAAAATGCCATCACGGAAAGGGGTTAAAAACTGTTTGTATAGCACCTCGATGTACCAGTGAGGTAATCAACATCAGGATAACCAGTCAGGATACCAGTGTAATCCTAAGCAACTTAACAGTGGCTAGTACCATGTCTTTACTACGAGCACTTGCAAAGCGTGACCGGAAGGTCCATAAGCGGTCGGTTAATGCGGTTGAGCTGGCGGTGCCTGCTACCTCTTGAGCATGCGTTGGTTTTCCCTCGAAGAGGAAAGGGTGATGCGGCAAAATAGTGTAAGTATTTCCCTCAGTATTGATAACCAAGGTATCAATCCAGTAGGAGACAATGCACAAGTCACCTAGTACCTGCACAAACAATCAAGAACCTTGCAACCAACCCGATAAAGGGGTTGTTAATCACTTCACGGTCACTCACAAAAGTGAGATCTAATAAAGATAGTAAAGTAAATATTTTTCGTATTTTTGTTGTATAGATTGGAAAGTAAAGATTGCAAAATAGTAAACGAGATGCAATGTAAATAAAAGAGATGCAATATAATAAGAAAGAGACCCGGGGGCCATAGGTTTCACTAGTGGCTTCTCTCAAGATAGCATGTATTACGGTGGGTGAACAAATTACTGCCGAGCAATTGATAGAAAAGCGCATAGTTATGGAGATATCTAAGGCAATGATCATGAATATCGGCATCACGTCCATGTCAAGTTGACCGAAACGATTCTGCATCTACTACTATTACTCCACACATCGACCGCTATCTAGCATGCATCTAGAGTATTAAGTTCATAAGAACAGAGTAACGCATTAAGCAAGATGACATGATGTAGAGGGATAAACTCAAGCAATATGATATAAACCCCATCTTTTTATCCTCGATGGCAACAATACAATACGTTCCTTGCTTCCCCTACTGTCACTGGGAAAGGACACCGCAAGATTAAACCCAAAGCTAAGCACTTCTCCTGTTGCAAGAAAGATCAATCTAGTAGGCCAAACTAAACCGATAATTCGAAGAGACTTGCAAAGATATCAAATCATGCATATAAGAATTCAGAGAAGAACCAAATAATATTCATAGATAATCTTGTTCATAAATCCACAATTCATCGAATCTGGACAAACACACCGTAAAAGAGTATTACATCAAATAGATCTCCAAGAACATCGAGGAGAACTTTGTATTGAGAATCAAAGAGAGAGAAGAAGCCATCTAGCTAATAACTATGGACCCGAAGGTCGGTGGTAAACTACTCACGCTTCATCGCAGAGGCAATGGTGTTGATGTAGAAGCCCTCCGTGATTGATTCCCCCTCCGGCAGATTATTGGAAAAGGCCCCAAGATGGGATCTCACGGGTACAGAAGGTTGCGGCGGTGGAAAAGTGGTTTCGTGGCTCTCTGTGATCGATCTAGGGTATAAGAGTATATATAGGCGAAAGAAGTACGTCGGTGGAGCTACGAGGGGCCCACGAGGGTGGGGGCGCGCCCTCCTGCCTCGTGTCTTCCTCGTGGCATTACAGACTTCGACTGCAAGTCTTCTGGATTGCTTTCGGTCCAAGAAAGATCATCGCGAAGGTTCCATTCCATTTGGACTCCGTTTGGTATTCCTTTTTTGCGGAACTCTAAAATAGGCAAAAAAAATAGAAATTGGCACTGGGACTCCGGTTAATAGGTTAGTCCCAAAAATAATATAAAAGAGCATATTAAAGCCCATTAAACATCCAAAACAGATAATATAATAGCATGGAACAATAAAAAAATTATAGATACGTTGGAGACGTATCAAGCATCCCCAAGCTTAATTCCTGCTCGTCCTTGAGTAGGTAAATGATAAAAATAGAATTTTTGATGTGGAATGCTACCTAACATAATTATCAATGTAATTTTCTTTATTGTGGCATGAATGTTCAGATCCGAAATATTCAAGACAAAAGTTTAATATTGACATAAAAATAATAATAATTCATGCATACTAACAAAGTAATCATGTCTTCTCAAAATAACATGGCCAAAGAAAGTTCATCCCTACAAAATCATATAGTTTGGCTATGCTCCATCTTCGTCACACAAAATGTTCAAATCATGCACAACCCCGATGACAAGCCAAGCAATTGTTTCATACTTTAGTATTCTCAAACTTTTTCAACTTTCACGCAATAAATGAGCGTGAGCCATGGACATAGCACTATAGGTGGAATAGAATGGTGGTTGTTGAGAAGACAAAAAGGAGGAAGATGGTCTCACATCAACTAGGATGGGCTATGGAGATGCCCATCAATAGATATCAATGTGAGTGAGTAGGGATTGCCATGCAACGGATGCACTAGAGCTATAAATGTATGAAAGCTCAACAAAAGAAACTAAGTGGGTATGCATCCAACTTGCTTGCTCACGAAGACCTAGGGCATTTTGAGGAAGCCCATTATTGGAATATACAAGCCAAGTTCTATAACAAAAATTCCTACTAGTATATGAAGGTGATAAAATAAGAGACTCTCTATCATGAAGATCATGGTGCTACTTTGAAGCACAAGTGTGGAAAAAAAGAGTAGCATTGTCCCTTCTCTCTTTTTCTCTTTTTTTGTTTGGCTTCTTTGGCCTCCCCTTTTTTGCATTGGCTTCTTTGGCATCTTTTTTTCCTCACATGGGACAATGCTCTAATAATGATGATCATCACACTTCTATTTATTTACAACTCAAGGATTACAACTCGATACTTAGAACAAAATATGACTCTATATGCGTGCCTCCGGTGGTGTACCGGGATGTGCAATGAATCAAGAGTGACATGTATGAAAAAATTATGAATGGTGGCTTTGCCACAAATACGATGTCAACTACATGATCATGCAACACAATATGACAATGATGGAGCGTGTCATAATAGACGGAACGGTGGAAAGTTGCATGGCAATATATCTCGGAATGGCTACGGAAATGCCATAATAGGTAGGTATGGTGGCTGTTTTGAGGAAGGTAAATGGTGGGTTTATGGTACCGGCGAAAGTTGCGCGGTACTAGAGAGGCTAGCAACGGTGGAAGGGTGAGAGTGCATATAATCCATGGACTCAATATTAGTCATAAAGAACTCACATACTTATTGCAAAAATCTACAAGTCATAAAAATCAAGCACTATGCACATGCTCCTAGGGGGTAGATTGGAAGGAAAATACCATCGCTCGTCCCCGACCGCCACTCATAAGGAAGACAATCAAAGAAACACCTCATGCTTCAAATTTGTTACACAACGGTTACCATACGTGCATGCTATGGGACTTGCAAACCTCAACACAAGTATTTCTCAAATTCACAATTAATCTACTAGCATGACTCTAATATCACCATCGTCATGTCTCAAGACAATCATCAAGCATCAAACTTCTCATAGTATTCAACGCACTTTATATGAAAGTTTTTATTATACCCATCTTGGATGCCCATCATATCAGGACTAGTTTTATAGCCAAAGCAAATTACCATGCTGTTCTAAAAGACTCTCAAAATAATATAAGTGAAGCATGAGAGATCAATAATTTCTATAAAATAAAACCATCACCGTGCTCTAAAAAGATATAAGTGAAGCACTAGAGCAAAATTATCTAGCTCAAAAGATATAAGTGAAGCACATAGAGTATTCTAATAAATTCCGATTAATGCGTGTCTCTCCCAAAAGGTGTGTACAGCAAGGATGATTGTGTTAAACTAAAAATCAAAGACTCAAATCATACAAGACTCTCCAAGCAAAACACATATCATGTGGTGAATAAAAATATAGCCTCAAGTAAAGTTACCGATAGACGAAGACGAAAGAGGGGATGCCTTCCAGGGCATCCCCAAGCTTAGGCTTTTGGTTGTCCTTGAATTTTACCTTCCGGTGCCTTGTGCATCCCCAAGCTTAGGCTCTTGCCACTCCTTATTCCAAAATCCATCAAATCTTTACCCAAAAACTTGAAAACTTCACAACACAAAACTTCAACAGAAAATCTCATGAGCTCCGTTAGTATAAGAAAATAAACTACCACTTTAAGGTACTGTAATGAACCCATTATTTATTTATATTGGTGTTAAACCTACTGTATTCCAACTTCTCTATGGTTCATACCCCCCGATACTACTCATACATTCATCAAAATAAGCAAACAACACACGAAAAACAGAATCTGTCAAAACATAACAGTCTGTAGCAATCTGATTTGTTCGAATTATTCTGGAACTCCAAAAATTCTGAAAACCTAGGAAAACCGGTATAATTTGTATATTAATCTTCTGAAAAAGAATTAGCATTTTATCACGTTCTGGTGAATTTTAACAATTATTTTCGTGAGCACAAAATTTCTGTCTTTTTCAGCAAGATCAAACAACTATCACCCAAGAAGATCCTATTGGTTCTACTTGGCACAAACACTAATTAAAGCATAAAAAACACAATCATAACAGAATCTAGATGAATTATTTATTACTAAACAGGATCAAAAAGCAAGGAACAAAAATAAAATTGGGTTGCCTCCCAACAAGCGCTATCGTTTTACGCCCCTAGCTAGGCATAAAAACAAGAATAGATCTAGGTATTGTCATCTTTGGTATGCAATCCATAAGTGGCTCTCGTAATAGATTCATAAGGCAGTTTAATTTTCTTCCTAGGAAAGTGTTCCATGCCTTTCCTTAACGGAAATTGGAATATAATATTTCCTTCTTTCATGTCAATAATTGCACCAATCGTTCTAAGGAAAGGTCTACCAAGAATAATAGGACATGTAGGATTGCAATCTATATCAAGAACAATGAAATCTACGGGCACATAATTCCTATTTGCAACAATAAGAACATCATTAATCCTTTCCATAGGTTTCCTAATGGTGGAATCCGCAAGATGCAAATTTAAAGAACAATCATTAAATTCACGGAAACCTAGCACATCACACAAAGTTTTTGGAATCATGGAAACACTAGCACCCAAATCACATAAAGCATAGCATTCATAATCTTTAATCTTAATTTTAATAGTAGGTTCCCACTCATCATAAAGTTTCTAGGGATAGAAACTTCTAGTTCAAGCTTTTCTTCATAGGATTGCATTAAAGCACCAACGATATGTTTAGTAAAAGCTTTATTTCGATTATAAGCATGAGGAGAATTTAACACGGATTGCAACATAGTGAGTTCATTGAAAGAGCAATTATCATAATTAAATTCCTTGAAATCCAAAATAGTGAGTTCATTGTTATGTAAAGTTTTGACCTCTTCAATCCCACTTTTATTAATTTTTGCATCAAGATCTAAAGTTGACTCATCTCCAGTCCCATCTTTATCAAGATTCATATTGGAAAACAAAGATTTAATAGGAGTCACATCAATCACTTTTAGATCTTCATCATTATTATCATGAAAACTAGAAGAACACGCTTTCACAAAGCAATCTTTTTTAGCACGCATCCTAGTGGTTCTTTCTTTGCACTCATCAATGGAAATTCTCATGGCTTTGAGAGACTCATTGATGTCATGCTTAGGTGGAATAGATCTAAGTTTCAAAGAATCAACATCAAGAGAAATTCTATCCACGTTCCTAGCCAACTCATCAATCTTAGGCAATTTTTCTTCAACCAAAGCATTGAAATTCTTTTGCGAACTCATAAATTCTTTAACACTAATCTCAAAATCAGAGGGCATCTTATTAAAATTTCCATAAGAGTTGTTGTAGGAATTACCATAATCATTAGAGTAATTACTAGGAAACGGCCTAGAGCTTCCTCTGTACGCGTTGTTACCAAAATTGTTCCTACCAACAAAATTCACATCCATAGATTCATTATTATTCACAATTAAAGTGGACAAAGGCATATCATTAGGATAAGAAGAAACACTTTTATTAGCAAACAATTTCATAAGTTCATCCATCTTTCCACTCAAAACATTAATCTCTTCAATCGCATGAACCTTTTTACTAGTGGATCTTTCGGTGTGCCATTGAGAATAATTAACCATAATATTGTCTAGAAGCAAAATTCAATCCGGCATAAAAAATTTGTATAATCATCCACAAATTCAAACCATGTCTAGGGCAATTACGTATCATTAATTTCATCCTCTCCCATGCTTGTGCAACATGCTCATGATCAAGTTGCTTAAAATTCATAATATCGTTCCTAAGAGAGATGATCTTAGCGGGAGGAAAATACTTAGAGATAAAATCATCCTTGCACTTATTCCATGAATCAATACTATTTTTAGGCAAAGAAGAGAACCAAGTTTTAGCACGGTCTCTAAGCGAAAACGGAAATAGCTTCAATTTAACAATATCATTATCCACATCTTTCTTCTTTTGCATATAACAAAATCAACAAAGTTGTTAAGATGGGTAGCGGCATCTTCGCTAGGAAGGCCAGAAAATTGATCTTTCATAACAACATTCAGCAAAGTGGTATTAGTTTCACAAGATTCAGCATCGGTAGTAGGAGCAATCGGAGTGCTAATAAAACCATTGTTGTTGGTATTGGAAAATTCACACAATTTAGTATTATCTTGAGCCATCATGACAAACAATCAATCCAACACACAAGCACACAAGAAGCAAGCGAAAAGAGACGAACGGAAAAGGGGCGAAGAAAAGGCAAAGGTTTTCGAAAATCATTTTAGAAGTGGGGGAGAGGAAAACGAGAGGCGAATGGCAAATAATGTAATGCGAGGGAGAAGAGTTTATGATGGGTACTTGGTATGTCTTAACTTAGTGTAGATCTCCTCGGCAACGGCGCCACAAATCCTTCTTGCTACCTCTTGAACATGCGTTGGTTTTCCCTTGAAGAGGAAAGGGTGATGCAACAAAGCAGCGTAAGTATTTCCCTCAGTTTTGAGAACCAAGGTATCAATCCAGTAGGAGACAACGCACAAGTCACCTAGTACCAGCACAAACAATCAAGAACCTTGCAACCAACACGATAAAGGGGTTGTCAATCCCTTCACGGTTACTCGCAAAAGTGAGATCTAATAAAGATAGTAAAGTAAATATTTTTGGTATTTTTGTTTTATAGATTGGAAAGTAAAGATTGCAAAACAGTAAACGAGATGCGATGTAAATAAAAGAAATGCAATATAATAAGAAAGAGACCCGGGGGGGCCATAGGTTTCAATAGTGGCTTCTCTCAAGATAGCATGTATTACGGTGGGTGAACAAATTACTGCCGAGCAATTGATAGAAAAGCACATAGTTATGAAGATATCTAAGGCAATGATCATGAATATAGGCATCACATCCGTGTCAAGTAGACCGAAACGATTCTGCGTCTACTACTATTACTCACACACATCGACCGCTATCCAGCATGCATCTAGAGTATTAAGTTCATGAGAAAAGAGTAACGCATTAAGCAAGATGACATGATGTAGAGGGATAAACTCAAGCAATATTGTATAAAACCCATCTTTTTATCCTCGATGGCAACAATGCAATACGTGCCTTGTGAGGGAGTCCTAAACTAAGGGGTCCTCGGGCGTCCGGCCTATTATCAATGGGCCGGACTGGTGGGCTGTGAAGACATGAAGGCTGAAGACTGTACCCGTGTCCGGATTGGACTCTCCTTGGCGTGGAAGGCAAGCTTGGCGATCATCTATGAAGATTCCTTCTTATGTAACCGACTCTATGTAACCCTAGACCCCCCCGGTGTCTATATAAACCGGAGGGTGTAGTCCGGAAAGGATATACTCATTACCATAGTCATACAGGCTAGGCTTCTAGGGTTTAGCCATTATGATCTCGTGGTAAATCAACTCTTGTAATACTCATATTCATCAAGATCAATCAAGCAGGAAGTAGGGTATTACCTCCATAGAGAGGGCCCGAACCTGGGTAAACATCGTGTCCCCTGTGTCCTGTGACCATCGACCTTAGACGCACAGTTCGGGACCCCCTACCCGAGATCCGCCGGTTTTGACACCGACATTGGTGCTTTCATTGAGAGTTCCACTGTGCCGTCGACGAAAGGTTCGATGGCCCCTTCAATCGTCCATAGTGATGTTGTCCAAGGAGAAACCTTCCTCCCCGGACAGATCTTCGTATTCAGCGGCTTTGTACTGCGGGCCAACTCGCTTGGCCATCTGGAGCAGATCGACAGCTACGCCCCTGGCCATCAGGTCAGATTCGGAAGCTTGAACTACGTCGCGGACATCCGTGGAGACTTGATCTTCGACGGATTTGAGACCACGGCGATCGCTCCCCCTCGCTCCGATGAACATGACTTAAATCTATCATCGGATCACATCTAGGAGATAGTTCCTGTTGCTGCAACGGCCTTAAATCCGGAGCAGATTGTGCCATCCGAGGCCACAGAGTCCGCGGCGTTGGAGCCGCACTCAGACTCGACACCTTGCAATATTTGCGTCAACGGAACTCCGGACTCGTCTCCGGCTATAAGTTCCGAACCACGTACGCCTACGGACACCGAGCTGGATCGGTTATCGATTTTCTAATTCGGTGCCGCAGATATCTTCCAACACTCGCCCCTGGGCGACCTGCTAAACTCGTTGAAAAACGTGTCCTTGGCGGGGGACCCACAGCCGAACTATGTCCGGTTCGAACTAGGGGCTGACGACGGAGAATTTTGCTTCCCACCCGCCACCCACTTCATAGCCACTGTCGAGGACTTAACCGACACGCTTGATTACGGCTCCGAAGACATCGACGGCATGGATGACGATGACGATTAGGAGCAGGGTCAAAACCCGCCATTTATTGGGCGATGGACGGCCACTTCCTCATACGATGTGTACATGGTTGATACACCTAAAAAAGCTGATGACGATGACAAAGAAGATCCAGTTGATAATAAACCTCCTGAGACACAGTCCAAGCGCTGGCACCCTAAACGCCGTTCTAAGTCACGTCGCTCGAAAGATAGCAATACTGGCACCGGAGAAAATAGTACTCCAGACGACGCCGAAAACAATGAAGACCCTGCTGGAGCAACATCCGAACAAGAGGAATAAGGCAACGAGCAAGTTAACCCTGATAAACAGGCCATGCCCAATGAGCCGGATGACGATATCTATCGTCCTCTCTCCGAGGAGGAGGAGAGCCTCGGCAACGAGGATTTCATCGTTCCTGAGGCACCCCTCGAGCAGGAACGCTTCAAGCGCCAGCTGATAGCCACTGCAAGAAGCCTGAAGAAGAAGCAGCAACAGCTTCAAGCTGATCAAGACCTACTCATCGACAGATGGACTGATGTCCTGGCAGCCGAAGAATACGGCCTCAAGCGTCCAGCCAAGAGTTACCCGAAGCGCAGACTGCTACCTCAATTCAATGAGGAGGCGCCGAAGCCCATACCTCCCATGCGTAATGCGGAACGACCACTGCGAGGTCGGGACAGTGCGGCGGACCAACCACCCCGCGGTCGGGACAAAACGGCAACTCATGCCAAACAGCAACCCGCCCCACCGCCCCGCAAAAACAGAGACAAAACAGCTCGGGACTATACATACGACCTTCGGCAGGACCTGGAAAGTAGAGCAGGACACACCATATCAATCTACGGATCGCGAGGACGCTTTTCGACTCAGGATGAGGGCTACCTATTCGGACGTGACAAACCTAGTCATGCCTGGGCCGATAACCGTAGGCGGATTTCATTGGAGGTGCGCCGCGACGTGGCCCGATATAGAGGCGCCGCACACCCTCTTTGCTTCACAGATGAAGTACTGGATCATGAATTCCCCGAGTGGTTCAAGCCCGTCAATATTGAATCATACGACGGAACAACCAATCCCGCAGTATGGATCGGAGATTTTATTCTCCACATCCATATGGCCCGAGGAGACGATCTCCACGCCATCAAATACCTCCCACTAAAACTAAAAGGACCAGCTAGACATTGGTTAAATAGCCTGCCCGAAAATTCCATCGGCAGCTGGGAGGACTTGGAAGAAGCTTTTCTTGACAACTTCCAAGGCACTTATGTCCGGCCACCAGACGCTAATGACTTAAGTCATATAGTTCCACAACCTGGAGAATTTGCCAGAAAATTCTGGACTAGGTTCCTAACCAAAAAGAACCAGATCGTTGACTGTCCGGATGCCGAAGCCCTAGTGGCCTTCAAACACAGCATCTGTGATGAGTGGCTCGCCCGCCACCTCGGCCAAGAAAAGCCGAAATCCATGGCAGCCCTCACGACACTCATGACCCGCTTTTGCGCGTGTGAGGATAGCTGGCTGGCTCATAGCAAAAACACAGCCAGCGAGGCAGGCCCCTTCGAGGCCAAAAACAGCACCGGCAAGCTCCGGTGCAACAGACACAAACGCCGAAGCAATGGCGATAACACTGATGACACCAGTTAACATAGGATTCAACGGCTCCAAGTCCGGTCAGCGGAAGAAGCCCTACAAAAGGAACAGTGAGGGACCATCCAGCTTGGACCGCATACTCGACCGTCCGTGCCAAATACATGGCACCCCAGACAAACAAGCCAATCATACCAACAGAGATTGTTGGGTTTTTAAACAGGCTGGCAAGTTAGATGCCGATAACAAGGAAAAGGGATCACAAAGTGAGGGCGATGACGAAGAGCCCTAGCAGCCGAACACTGGGGGGCAGAAGAAATTTCCCCTCAAGTCAAAACGGTAAACATGATATATGCTACACACATCCCCAAAATGGAGCGCAAGCGCGTCAGGGACGTCTACGCGGTAGAGCCGGTCGCCCCAAAATTCAACCTGTGGTCATCATTCCCGATCACCTTCGATCGTCGAGATCATCCAACTAGTATCCACCATGGCGGTTCGGCCGCACTGGTCCTCGACACAATCATCGACGGATTTCACCTAACACGAGTCCTAATGGACGGGGGTAGCAGCCTCAACCTGCTCTATCAGCACTACTAGGAAAAGGACTATAGATAATATTAACATTAATGGTGCACCACACATGTGGTGCGCCACTACTATATACTAATGGCGCACCATGTGTTGGTGCGCCATTAGTGTCCAAATACTAATGGCGCACCACATCCACGGTGCGCCACTAGTAACAAATTTTTTTATTTTATTTTTCAAAACTAGTAATGGAGCACCAGGGGATAGTGCGCCATTACTAGTTAAACTAGTAATGGCACACCACATCCACGGTGCGCCACTAGTAAAAAAAATTTCAATTTTTTTTTCAAAACTAGTAATGGCGCACCGTGTGTGTGGTGCGCCATTACTAGTTGAACTAGTAATGGCGCACCACTCCCACGGTGCGCCATTACTAACTTGGCCCAAAAAATCCACCGAATGCACCTTTTTTTTCAAAACTAGTAATGGCGCACCGTGTGTGTGGTGCGCCATTACTAGTTGAACTAGTAATGGCGCACCACTCCCACGGTGCGCCATTACTAACTTGGCCCAAAAAATCCACCGAATGCATCTTTTTTTTCAAAACTAGTAATGGCGCACCCTGTGTGTGGTGCGCCATTACTAGTTCAACTAGTAATGGCGCACCACTCCCATGGTGCGCCATTACTAGAACTAGTAATGGCGCACCACTCCCACGGTGCGCCATTACTAACTTGGCCCAAAAGATCCACCGAATGCACCCCCCTGACCGCCTTTTCAGTTTTAAAAAAATAAAAGAAAATGATGGAAATGACAAAAAAATAAAAAAAAGTTTCCCATGTGATATGTGGTCTACTTGTTGGGAAAATTTACAAATATGAATTTCGACTTTATTTGCAAAATCTCTCTGGAATTTGTAAAATGGGCATAACTTTTGCATACGAACTCGAATTAAAAAGTTTTTTATATGAAAAATCATCTACTCGAAAAGTTACATCTGAATTTAACCAAGGGAACCCCGTTAAACATTGTCAAAATCCTCAAAAACCTAACAGAAAAAAGGTTACGGGGCTTTTAAGATCTAGAGGGGAAAAAATGGAAAAAATTCAAACTTACTAGTGGCGCACCATTTGGTAGGTGCGCCACTAGTAACAGAAAAAAAATTGGTTTTGAACTTTTTTTGGGGGATTTTTTTTTCAAAAAATGATACGTAATATGACCGGGAAGTTTGAAATATTTTTCAAAATTTCATCATACTCATGAACATGAACAAAGTCCTAGACATCAACAAGGTTTAATAGGATTGATATGATAGATATATCAACAAGTGCCTGTTAAGTGAGGTGGTTAGAACTGCGAAGTTAAGCGTGCTCGGGCTGGAGTAGTGTGAGGATGGGTGACCTTCCGGGAAGTTTGACCACTTAGTGCGATTTGACTTGAGATTAAGCATATTGACCCGAGATTAAGCCATAGTGACCTGAGATTAAGAAAAAAATAAAAAAATTGAAAAAAAATCTGATTTTTTTAAAAAAATGTTAGTAATGGCGCACTTCTATGTGGTGCGCCATTACTAAGTCAGATAGTAATGGCGCACCATGGGATATACTAATGGCGCACTCCCTGGTGCGCCATTAGTATTAAATTCTAATGGCGTGATGCTAGTGGCACACCTGTAGTGCGCCATTAGTAGCCAAAACAGGTGTGCCACTAGCAGGCCTTTTCCTAGTAGTGCAGGATACAGTGTGTAAAATGGGCATTAATCCCTCACGAATCAAACCCACAAAGACTACCTTTAAAGGAGTCATACCAGGCGTAGAGGCCCGTTGTACGGGCTCAATCACGCTGGAAGTGGTCTTCGGCTCCCCAGACAACTTCCGAAGCAAAGAGCTAATCTTCGATATCGTCCCCTTCCGCAGCGGCTACCACGCACTACTCGGACGAACCGTGTTTGCAAGATTCAATGCGGTACCACACTATGCTTATCTCAAGCTCAAGATGCCCGGTCCGCGCGGCGTCATAACAGTCAATGGAAACACGGAACGCTCCCTCCGTACAGAAGAGCACACCGCCACCCTGGCAGAAGAGGTACAGAGCGGCCTTCTCAAGCAGCACTATAATCCGGCTGCTGAGCCCCTGGACATCATTAAGAGGGTCCGGACTACACTGCAATAGGACAGCTCGACTCATCAAGAGCTCGATTAGCAATTCGGCCTCCGTCCCAGTCCCGATGAGGAAGTGGCACTCGTACCGCGCGTACATAATTACGCACTCAAAATTCCATGGGCATTGACGGAGGCTCAGCTAGCTTGTGATCCAAAGTTCGGCTAGACCGATCCCGGACTCACATATACCTTCACTATTTCCTTTTCCCTTTTTAGGTTTTACACAGGCCTCCTTCGAGGGCCCGATTGCTGGTCCTGTCCAAGGACAAGTACACCAGAATGGCATGAAGCACAGGCGTACAGGAGAAGCCCTAGAGGACAATCCAACGATCACTCTACCTGTTTTTCAGTACCCAAATGCAGCTCTCCTTCGGTTACGACATGTTAAATAGCCGGTTGCTTCTCGCACTATTTGTACAAATGTGCTTTGACGCATTAACCCAACTATAATGGAAACAGTTCACGGCCCAAGTCAAGGGGCCCCAGATATTACCTCTGCTCTTTTTCTGTTTTCCTTTGCCATTAATTACTCATATTCTCGCACCCGTGCACTTTGGCACGTTTCATATTCGCCAAGGGCTCCCCATCGCCCCATAACACGGCAACAAAGTCCGAACACTTCTCATAGATAAGTTCGGCACCCCGAATTTAGCATTATATGCATTGGCTCCGAATCATGTATTTCGTCAATAGTTGGGTTGCCCGGCTCCTGTGCTTGCTACCCTACGTTCCGCTACATCGGCTAGGGTAGTAAAGGGAGAACTACTGCGATTGTGCCCTGGTCTAAACCGGAAGAGCACCTTAGTAGAGAAAGCCAAAAACTGACTGTCATGATGCGGCGAGAGCCGGTTAGCTGTTTGGAGGTCGCAAATCGTTGGAGATTTTTTCCGCATTCCGCGAAGGATCGGTACTTCCCGATCAGGCGCTGACAGCACTCTGGTTCGTATACCAGGGGATGTGCCCATGTTTTATTATAAAACTCCTATGGCTAAGTGAGGGCGTTTAAGCCGCATAGTCTGATTGCCTGGTTCGTTGCGCTAAACAACTCCTTCAAGGACCATATAATTGGATAAAGATTGTTTGGATTCCATCCCGAACACCTCCGTACTACCTACGTGAGGGCAGAAGCCGACGACTGGCCAACCCTCAGATTCCATACAACACGGCCGCACAGGAGGAAACAATTAAAACATAACAAACATTATATTACAAACCGGCTTTGTTTTTATCATACAAGGCAAGGACAAAACACGAGTGTATTCACTCGAAAACAATGTCCTGCCCGCACTGCGCTGCTGCAAGTCAAGACCCTTCTAGGACATCCACAAAATATCGCTCGGGTGTGCGGTGCTCCTTGCCCACTGGCGGCCCTCTGGCCACCTCGACGGCGTCCATCTTCGCCAACAACATCTTGCAACGGGCGAAGGCCATGCGGGCACCGTCAATGCAGATTGATCTCTTGACGATGTCTAGCCGCGGACAGGCCTCCACCACCTGCTTCACGAGGCCAAAATAACTGCTAGGTATAGCTTCGGCTGGCCACAGCCAGATTATTAAATCCTTCATGGCCAGTTCGGTCACCCTGTGCAGCTCGACCAACTGCTTCAGTTGATCGACAAAGGGCACCGGATGTTCTGGCACAGCATACTGCGACCAGAACAGCTTCTCCGTGGAATTCACTTCTCTGGCTCGGAAGAACTCCGCAGCATCGGACACGCTGCATGGTAGATCCGCGAAAGCCCGTGGGCAACTCCGAATCCGGGTTAGTAAAAGGTACTTCCTCTCTGCATACTTGCTTTGCATGTTAAAAGCCTTACCCGCTGCGATCTTCTTGGCCTCCTGGATCTCCTGGAGAGCGTCCCGGGACTCATTCCGTGCGGTCTCCGCGCTCTGGCAAGCCTTGGTAAGTTCGGTCTCTTGAACCGACGCCTCGCGCTCCAAGGCTTCACACTTCTTCACCGCGTCCTGGAGCTCCTGCTGGACCTTGCCGACCCGGGCCTTGAGCTTCTTACGGGCGGCTTGCTGCTGGACAGCCTTCCCCTCGGCCTCGGCCAGGGCATTCTTTAGGGCCTCGATCTCGGTCGCCGCCCCTACACATATTATGACACTCCGGTCAATAACCACCACTTATTCTTTCCAAATACACAGCAAGTCGTTACTCACCTTGCTTCTCCTGGAGCTGAATCTTCACCTCGCCGAGCTCGTTCTCGGTCCGCTCCAGCCTCTGCTTCAGTTCAGATAATTCGGCAGCATGCGAGGTCGCGGCCAACAGCGACGCCTGCTTATTCATACATATTAAGTTAGTCTCCTACAACAAAGGATTGATCCTCCGTCCGGTCTCTCTTTCCGAACACCGGACAGTGTCTCAGGGGCTACTGTCTGCATGGTTGTTTCTCTTTCTATGTTGCTTACCTCAAAACCTGTCAACAAGTTGTTGCAGGCCTCGTTTAGTCCACTCTTGGCGGACTGAACCTTCTCGATCACCGTCCCCATAAGGACACGGTGCTCGTCCGCAATGGAGGCGCCTCGTAGCGCCTCCATCAGGTTATCCGGTGCCCCTGGTTGGACAGGGACAACTGGTGGAATTGGCACACCCCCTCCTTCGAAGGAGGCTGCTCGCCTGATTCTGGAGCCATATTGGTCTACAGAATCGTATTCGGCTGAGGGCCGAACTGAATACGGCCCCCTCGCCAGTCTCCATGGGGATTCGCTGCCCCATGTGTCCGGCAGCGGAGGTCTCGCCTTGTAGCGCCTCCTGGACAGCGTCCTGGGCCCCTCCCCGGCTCGGAGCGGTCCTCCAAGACAACACTTCAGTGTCATCCTTGGTGTCGGGGGAGTGAGCGGTCGGTGGTGACATGCTAGCCATTTCCGCCGGATCCAACGAACCTCCAGATGAGGATCACTGGATGCTGTTGCGAGCCGGACTACAATAGCACAATTAACCACTTCAAAACGATAAAGAGGAAAGGCCGGATATGCGAGTATACGTGAGTCATGGTACTTACGATGCGGCCCGGGGCTTAGTGCGGGGGCGTCGTTCCGGACTGATGTCGACGTCCCACGCGGTGTTGACCGTTGGGGCGCCCTTCCCCTTCTTGGGCGTTTCCGCCTCCAGATGCGCGGAAGGCGCCCTTTTCTTCTTTCCCTCCTTAGGGGGAGGGTTCTTCTTCTCCTCCTCCTCCTCTTCCTCATCATCGTCCTCAGGGACGGAGGAATGGGCTTCTTCGTCTTCGGACGTCGCGTCCGAAGCACCCTTGCGACGGGGGCCACTTTTTCTCCCTTGGCCTTCTTCTCCGGCGCCTTATAGGGTGCCGGCACCAACATCTTCGCCAGACGCGGGATGACCGGTTCTTCAGGCAGCGGAGCCGAACACTGGATCTGCTTCGCCCTCTCCATCCAGTCCTGAAAGAGCAACGATAAAAGCTCAGACACAATCCTCGAAACAAACAAGTAGGGGATACGTTAAAAATAACATACCTCGCTGGCGGGGTGTTTAATGTCGTGCCCACGGTCTGAATCTGTGGCCAGCGGTTTCTCGTTGCCCTTAAAGAGCAACTTCCAAGCATCTTCGTGGGTGGTTTCGAAGAGCCTCACCAGGGTTTGATGCTTCTTCGGATTAAAATCCCACAGAGGGCGACTCCTGCGCTGGCACGGGAGGATCCGGCGAACTAGCATCACCTGGGTTACATCGACAAGCTTGACGTCCTTGGCTATCATGCTTTGGACGCGCGTCTGCAACGCTATCAGCTCATCGGGCGAACACCAGTTTGGACTCTTCTCGACCCAGGAGGTGAGTCGCATGGGAGCACTGGAGCGGAATTCGGTGGCTGCGGCCCAGGTGGTGCCACGGGGTTCTGTGATGTAGAACCACTGTTTCTGTCACTCCTTTACTGTATCCACAAAAGTGCCTTTCGGCCAGGAGACGTTGGACAGCTTACTCAACATGGCTCCTCCGCACTCTGCGTGCTGGCCATCCACCACCTTCGGCTTCACGTTGAAGACTTTGAGCCACAGCCCGAAGTGGGGTTGGATGCGGAGGAAGGCCTCACACACAACGATAAACGCCGAGATGTTGAGGAAGGAGTTCCGGGACAGATCGTGGAAATCTACCCCGTAATAATACGTCAGCCCGCGGACGAAAGGGTGGAGTGGGAACCCTAGTCCGCTGAATAAATGAGGGATGAATACCACCCTCTCGTTGGGCTTCGGCGTGGGGACGACTTGTCCCTTGGCCGGCAGACGGTGGGCGATTTCCTTCGCCAAGTATTCAGCCGCCCGAAGCTCAGTACTATCCTCCTCCCTGACGGAGGACACCATCCACTTGCCCTGACCTCCGGATCCAGACATGGTTGAGTGCTAGCTCGAGTGGAAAGGAGATGAGAACTTGGGCGCTCGAGCTCGAGATTGGAAGGGCGGAGGTAGAGAGAAGGCGTGGGAGAGGAAGAGGGAATCCTTATCCCCTTATAAAGGCAGTGAATGTTGAATGCCTCCCCACTCACCTTAGAACTCACCTATTCCCAAGGGCTGTGTAAACGGCACGGTTGGGTTACCCATACCCGCATTGATGAGAATCCCACAATAAGGTGGCACGATCTCTGCTTTGACAAGACGTGCCAATAGCGACCGTGTCTCGGGACGTAGAGCAGCGGACACAGGACGGTCCGGAATTATGACCGGTTGGACGTGATGTCATGTTACAAAAATTTGTCGGCAGATTGGACTCGTATAAAATTATATTCTCTATGCGGTTGTGTATGGTGTGTGTGACAGGTCCGGATACTCTCATCACGTCCGAAGACTGTCTTGGAGTTCAGGAAAAGGGGAACCCGCCTTGCAATGCCGAAGACAATCTGCGCGTCGGACTCCTCGTCATTGAAGCCAGGTTCAGGGGCTACTGAGGGAGTCCTGGACTAAGGGGTCCTCGGGCGTCCGGCCTATTATCAATGGGTCGGATTGGTGGGCTGTGAAGACATGAAGGCCGAAGACTGTACCCGTGTCCGGATTGGACTGTCCTTGGCGTGGAAGGCAAGCTTGGTGATCATCTATGATGATTCCTTCTTATGTAACCGACTCTATGTAACCATAGATCCCCCTGGTGTCTATATAAACCGGAGGGTGTAGTCCGGAAAGAATATACTCATTACCGTAGTCATACAGGCTAGGCTTCTAGGGTTTAGCCATTACGATCTCGTGGTAAATCAACTCTTGTAATACTCATATTCATCAAGATCAATCAAGCAGGAAGTAGGGTATTACCTCCATAGAGAGGGCCCGAACCTGGGTAAACATCATGTCCCCTGTCTCCTATAACCATCGACCTTAGACGCATAGTTCGGGAACCCCTACCCGAGATTCGCCGGTTTTGACACCGACACCTTGCTGCCCGTACTGTCACTGGGAAAGGACACCGCAAGATTGAACACAAAGCTAAGCACTTCTCCCATTGCAAGAAAGATCAATCTAGTAGGCCAAACTAAACCGATAATTCGAAGAGACTTGCAAAGATATCAAATCATCCATATAAGAATTCAGAGAAGAACCGAATAATATTCATAGATAATCTTGTTCATAAACCACAATTCATCGGATCTCGGGAAACACACTGTAAAAGAGTATTACATCAAATAGATCTCCAAGAACATCGAGGATAACTTTGTATTGAGAATCAAAGAGAGAGAAGAAGCCATCTAGATAATAACTATGGACTCGAAGGTCTGTGGTAAACTACTCACGCTTCATCGGAGAGGCAATGGTGTTGATGTAGAAGCCCTCCATGATTGATTCCCCCTCCGGCAGATCGCCGGAAAAGGCCCCAAGATGGGATCTCACGGGTACAGAAGGTTGCGGCGGTGGAAAAGTGGTTTCGTGGCTCTCTGTGATCGATCTAGGGTATAAGAGTATATATAGGCAAAAGAAGTACATCGGTGGAGCTACGAGGGGCCCACAAGGGTGGGGGCGCGCCCTCCTGCCTCGTGGCTTCCTCGTGGCGTTCCAGACTTCGACTCCAAGTCTTCTGGATTGCTTTCGGTCCAAGAAAGATCATCACGAAGGTTTCATTCCGTTTGGACTCCGTTTGGTATTCCTTTTCTGCGAAACTCTAAAATAGGCAAAAAAAACAGAAATTGGCACTGGGCCTCCGATTAATATGTTAGTCCCAAAAATAATATAAAAGAGCATATTAAATCCCATTAAACATCTAAAACAGATAATATAATAGCATGGAACAATCAAAAATTATAGATACGTTGGAGACGTATCAGTGCCGCAATATTTGAGGTGATCTGAGCACATGATAACTTGGAGCTGGGCGGATCATCCGCCCCGTGTTGATGATCCGGGTCATCTGGCCTTGGTGGTAGCCCCTCAAGTGGGAGGTTATAAGTTCACTAATTAAGGTGCTGACAGATGGTGGAAGCAGCATAAACATATTATACTATGATACTTTTTGAAGAATGAATCTGACCGAGAAGGATCTCAAGCTGTCTTCTGTTGTCTTTCATGGAGTGGTTCCTGGCAAGTCGGCTTATCCTATCGGGAAGATTGCACTGGAGGTGGATTTTGGTGATGAATATAATTATAGGGCAGAGACACTGTGGTTTGAGGTGGTCAAGATTAAGAGTCCATATCATGCGTTGTTTGGATGGCCGGCTTATGCTAAATTCATGGCTCGCCCTTGTTATGTATATCTACAGCTTAAGATGCCAGGGCCATGAGGAACAATTACGGTTCATGGCAATCGTAAGATAGCTTTGGAGTGCGAAGAAGGAGATGCTGCTTATGCAGAGTCAGCTTGCGCTACTGATGAGCTCAAGTTTTATAAAGATAATGTCGACCCAACTGATATGACCCCTCTGAAAAAACCCACCACCGATAAGGACCCTCTGCTCAAGTTCAAGTCGGCAAAAGACATGCAGCAAGTTGACTTTGTCCCTGGTGATTCTTCACAACAGTTCACCATTGGGATGGGGATTGGTCCCAAATAGGAAAGTGCGCTCATCGAGTTCATCCGTGAGAATCAGAACATCTTTGCATGGAAACCTTCTAACATGCCGGGTGTACCGAGAGAATCCGCTGAGCACCACCTTAATGTGGATCCTAAGATGAAACATGTCCGATAGTTCCTCTGTTGTTTTAATAAGGAGAGGCATAAAGCTATTGCAGAAGAAGTGGCCCAGCTTTTGGCTGCCGGGTTCATCATCGAAATTTTTCACTATCAGTGGTTGGCTAATCATGTGCTTGTGCTCAAGAAAAATGGCACTTGGCGTATGTGTGTTGATTACACAGACCTCAACAACGCCTGTCCAGCTGATCAGCTTGCTCTACCCTGTAGTGACTAGATCATTGATGCCATCGCGAGTTGTGGGAGTTTATGTTTCCTGGATGCTTACTCTGGTTATCATCAGATCAAGATGGCAGTTGAGGATCAAGAGAAAACAACCTTATTACGCCCTTTGGAGCTTTCTGTTATGTGTCGATGCCTTTTGGGCTTAAGAGTGCTTAGGAGACTTACCAGCATTATGTTCAGAATTGCTTCCATGGGCAGATTGGATGCAATGTTCATGCTTATGTTGACGACATTGTGGTTAAGTCACGGAAGAGGGAAACCTTGCCTGATGATTTGAAGGAAACCTTTGATAATCTCCGGGTGGACAAGATGATGCTTAACCCGACCAAATGCGTTTTGGTGTACCTACAGGGAAATTGCTAGGTTTTCTGGTTTCTGAAAGGGGCATCGAAGCTAACTCGGAGAAGGTCGAAGCTATCACCTCTCTGTCTAAGCCGACCTGGATCAATGACATTCAGCGCCTGGCGGGTCGTATTGCAGCCCTGAGCCAGTTTATAAGCTGCCTGGGTGAGAGCGATTCCCCTATACCAAATGATAAAGAAATCTGATCATTTTGTCTGCAGTAATGCTGCTAATGAGGCTTTCGGAGCACTTAAAAAGCAGCTGGCTGAGCCGCCCATATTGGCTACTCCGATCGACAAAGAGCCTCTGCTCCTGTACGTGGTGGCTAATAATAAGGCTGTAAGTGTGGCAGTTGTCGTGGAGCGCAAGGAGGCAGGGAAACAATATATAGTCCAACGGACGGTTTATTACGTCAGTGAGGTGTTGAGAGAGTCCAAGCAAAGGTATCCGCATTGGCAGAAGTTGGTTTTGGTTGTTCATGGCTAGCCGCAAGTTGAAGCATTATTTCCTTGGGCATCCAATCACCGTGGTCAGTTCGGCTCCTCTGGGGGATATTATTCAAAACAGGGAAGCCACAGGTAGAGTTGCTAAGTGGGCAATTGAGCTTGGGTCACATCATCTCAAATATGTGCCTAGAACCCCATCCAGTCTCAGGCTCTAGTGGATTTTATCAATGACTGGACGGAAATGCAAATGCCTAATGAGAAGCCGGATAATACATATTGGACGATACACTTTGATTGGTCAAGGCAATTGGAAGGCTCGGGGGCTGGAGTTATTTTATCTTCCCCGTGAGGTGACCAATTTTCTGATGTCTTGAGGCTTATGTTTCCCTGTACAATAATGCAGCTGAGTATGAGGCTTTGCTACATGGGCTCTGCATGGCCAAGGAGATGAACTTGAGCCGGGTCAGATGCCTTGGCGATTTAGATCTCATTGCACAACAAGTTTCAGGGAAGTGGGATTCTAAAGACCCTCTCATGGCGGCTTATCGTCAAGCAGTGACTAATATTGCTGGCCACTTCAAGGGTTATCAAGTGGATCACATAGGCTGGCGACATAATGAGGCGGCCGATGCTTTGTTCCGGCTTGGGTCTCAGTGTAAGACGGTTCTCCCCAATGTGTTCCTTGATGTGCTGCATAATCCTTCGGTCAAGTTGCCCTCAGAAGAAGATCTTGCTATCCCTGACCCGGAAGGACAGTTGGTGCCATCCACATGCTATTCCAGATTGTACGATGCCTTATCTGGCTTACCTAACTCGGGGTGGACTGCCAGAAGATGAAATTTTGGCGCGTTGGATCATCCGGCGGTCTAAATCCATGACAATCATCAATGGCGAGTTACACAGATGCAGTGTGACTGGCATGTTCCAACCTTGTGTTTCCCCTGAGGAAGGCCGTGAGATTCTCCGACAAATTCATGCTGGGGACTATGGTCATCATGCTGGGTCAAGATCTCTCGTGGCAAAGGCTTTTCGACACAGTTTTTTCTGGTTGATGGCTCACGCTGATGCAGAGGATGTTGTCCGCAAGTGTGACGGTTGCTAGAAATTTGCACGACAAGCTCATGTGTCGGCTCAGGAATTGCGGATGATCCCAATAACTTGGTCGTTTGCGGTCTGGGTGCTTGATATGGTCGGGCCATTTAAGAGGTCTAAGGATAAAAAGACTCACTTGTTGGTAGCAGTTGATAAATTCACCAAGTGGGTTGAAGCAGAGCTAGTCAGCAATTGTGAGGCGGCGACTGCAGTTCAGTTTGTGAAAAGGTTGATCTTCCGCTTTGGTTATCCTCATAGTGTCATCACTGATAATGGAACAAATCTGTCCAAGGGTGCTATGAAAGAGTTCTGTCAAAGGGAACACATCTGGCTTGATGCTTCGTCAGTGGCTCATCCACAGTCCAATGGCCAAGCCGAACGTTCTAACTAGGAGATATTACGAGGGATCAAGCCCCAACTCATGGTTCCATTGGAACGTACTCTGGGTTGTTGGGTTGAAGAACTTCCTGCCATCCTTTGGAGCATAAGGACTACCCCAACAGGTCAACAAGCTACACACTGTTCTTCATGGTTTATGGCGCAGAGGCGGTTCTCCCAAGTGACATCCGGCATGACTTGCCTAGGGTGGCGGCTTACGTTGAAACAGATAATGATACGGCTCATCAGAATGTCTGGGTTGCTTTGGAAGAAGAACGTGATCTTGTGGCGGCTCGATCTGCGATTTATCAGCAAGACCTGCTCGCTATCATAGCCGCAGGGTTCGAAGCCGCACTTTTCGGGAGGGCGACTTAGTGCTCCGTTTGATTCAAGATCAGGCAGGCATGCATAAGCTTTCACCTCCTTTGGAAGGGCCCTTTGTGGTTAGCAAAAACTTCAACAATGAGTCATATTATCTCATCGACATATGTGAACACAATAAGTCATGTACTTCTGAGGAGGAGACCAACATGCCTTGGAATATTGCTCATCTTCGGCCTTACTATACTTAAGCCACTGGCTCCAGTCATTTGTACATATTTATATCATCTATATATCTTTTTATGATCAAATGTAATAAAGCTGGCATCCCCGAAACTCGGGGCCTTTGTTGTTTCATCTCATATATTGTGCATGAGTCTTTTATTTGTTGATCATAGGTCACTTGGGGGCTTCCAACTCACCGAGTTTAGCTTTCTCACCCTGTCGGGGGGATGAACCAAGGCTAGGAAACGGAACCCGGATCCTTTTCAAAAACATTGGGGCCGGCATCGCCCCTCAATCCGGCTTGTACTTGGCCGGGTTCCTCGACCCGACCAAGTCCCTCAACTCGGCCAAGACTGCAACACGGCCAGGCCTGCTGGCGCACATCGGCCGAACCCGACAAGCCAAGACTTCTCTTGCAAGCAGGCGCCATCACGGCGCGCCCCTCAACTCGGCCAAGGGTCAGCTCCCGTCCCATCTGGGGTGTACGATAGAACAAGTCCCTGTAAAAGGGATGAGCATGGCTAAAGTGGCCCACCAACCCCGCTGATTGCCGAGAGCGTGGAAACAGTGGCCCACCTACTCCACTGACCAGGGCGGGCATGGCAACAGTGCGCTCCTCATACTACTGACGCAAGCCGATGGCGACCAAGTGACGCGCCACTGTAGCCGAGCCGGCCCAACCACTCTATGACGCATGACAAGATGGGGAGCACTGCCCCCTAGCGCACGGGGCCCACGCCCGAAGAACCCGGTGAATCCTGGTACCCGGCAGGTCCCAGCACCGGCTTCCCAGACGCTGACATCCCGGCCCCGCGTCATGTAACTTTACCATTGTAGACCTGGGGGATTGACCCATAAAACCCCCCAGGAGCCCTCCATGTACACGGGCGAACACTTGAGATGATCCACCAGTAGAACACACACACACAAGGAGAAGGAGCAGCCTAAGCCTTGGCCTGCCTTCCTTCCTCCCCCAAATAGCTCTAGGAGCAAGCTTGTAACATCCACATATAAACCACTCTCGGCAGGACTAGGGGTGTTATCTCTCCGGAGAGCGCTGAACCTGGGTATGTCTTGCGTCCCACGCTCGCTCATGCCTACCTCGCCTCTGGAGCCCACCGGTGCCCTAGAGCCTGTCCCTATCTTTAGCCACCCTTTGGCATCTACCCTGCCCCCACCACGACAGTTGGCGCCCACTGTGGGGCAGCTCGAGGTCCTGGCCGGAGACATGTTCCAGACGAGGTCCTACATCAATTCTGGTGAGCACGTAGAGCGCTGCGCGTCCCCCAAGCCCGTCGCGCTTGCGGCCGACGTCACCGACGCCCTCACCGCCTCCTTCGCCGCGCTGCGCATCTCCGACTCGCCTGCGACCGATGAGTACCCCAGCGGGGTGCTCGACGTCTCCGATTCGCACGTCCCCCTCGGCGATGACGTCTCCGCTAGGGCAGCGGATCTCTATGTCCGGGTGGAGGTATTCGCCACCGACTCCGGCTCCACTTCGTCTAGCGCCATGAAGAAGGTTGCCGCTGCCAAGGCCGCAGTGGAATGCACCAGCATGTTCGACCCACTGCGCGCCACGATGCAGAACCTTAGCATCCCCATAGGCACCGACGCCAATGCCACCAACATCATGGAGACCCCGACCCGGCTCGAGGAGGGCCGCAAGCGCCTGCTGGACAAGGCTGCAACACTTATGCAGCGCCAGTTGGAGTCCGCCCAGCGGGAGCGCGACGCCACATATGGCTTCACGCCGACCGCCGAGCCCAGCCGGGTTGGCAAGGTGCGGAACCGTGGCGCCGCCATCGGCGGCGCTCTCGGCGTGGTCCCACCCTGATGTCTACTACACAACCTTCTTCTTGTAGACGTTGTTGGCCTCCAAGTGCAGAGGTTTGTAGGACAGTAGCAAATTTCCCTCAAGTGGATGACCTAAGGTCTATCAATCCATGGGAGGCGTAGGATGAAGATGGTCTCTCTCAAACAACCCTGCAACCAAATAACAAAGAGTCTCTTGTGTCCCCAACACACCCAATACAATGGTAAATTGTATAGGTGCACTAGTTCAGCAAAGAGATGGTGATACAAGTGCAATATGGATGGTAGATATAGGTTTTTGTAATCTGAAAATATAAAAACAGCAAGGTAACTAATGATAAAAGTGAGCACAAACGGTATTGCAATGCGTTGAAACAAGGCCTAAGGTTCATACTTTCACTAGTGCAAGTTCTCCCAACAATAATAACGTAATTGGATCACATAACTATCCCTCAACATGCAACAAAGAGTCACTCCAAAGTCACTAATAGCGGAGAACAAACGAAGAGATTATGGTAGGGTACGAAACCACCTCAAAGTTATCCTTTCTGATCGATCTATTCAAGAGCCCGTAGTAAAATAACACGAAGCTATTCTTTCAGTTCAATCTATCATAGAGTTCGTACTAAAATAACACCTTAAGACACAAATCAACCAAAACCCTAATGTCACCTAGATACTCCAATGTCACCTCAAGTATCCGTGGGTATGATTATACGATATGCATCACACAATCTCAGATTCATCTATTCAAACCAACACAAAGTACTTCAAAGAGTGCCCCAAAGTTTCTACTGGAGAGTCAAGACAAAAATGTGTGCCAACCCCTATGCATAGGTTCATGAGCGGAACCCGCAAGTTGATCACCAAAACATACATCAAGTGAATCAATAGAATACCCCATTGTCACCACGGGTATCCCACGCAAGACATACATCAAGTGTTCTCAAATCCTTAAAGACTCAATCCGATAAGGTAACTTCAATGGGAAAACTCAATCCACTACAAGAGAGTAGAGGGGGAGAAACATCATAAGATCCAACTATAATAGCAAAGCTCGCGATACATCAAGATCGTAACACCTCAAGAACACGAGAGAGAGAGAGAGATCAAACACATAGCTATTGGTACATACCCTCAGCCCCGAGGGTGAACTACTCCCTCCTCGTCATGAAGAGCGACGGAAGATGAATATGGCCACCGGTGAGGGTTCCCCCCCCCTCCGGCAGGGTGACGGAACAGGGTCCCGATTGGTTTTTGGTGGCTACAGAAGCTTGCGGCGGCGGAACTCCCGATCGATCCTGTTCCCCGATGGTTTTAGGGTATATTGATATATATAGGCAAAAGAAGTCAGTCAGGGGAGCCACGAGGGGCCCACGAGGGTGGAGGGCGCGCCCAGGGGGTGGGCGCGCCCCCTGCCTCGTGCCTTCCTCGTTGCTTCCCTTACGTGCACTCCAAGTCCCCTGGATTGCTTCCGTTCCAAAAATAACTCTCCCGAAGGTTTCATTCCGTTTGGACTCCGTTTGATATTCCTTTTCTGCGAAACACTGAAACAAGGGAAAAAACAGAAATTGGCACTGGGCTCTGGGTCAATAGGTTAGTCCGAAAAGTAATATAAAAGTGCATAGTAAAGCCCATTAAACATCCAAGATAGATAATATAATAGCATGAATACTTCATAAATTATAGATACGTTGGAGACGTATCAGCATCCCCAAGCTTAATTCCTGCTCGTCCTCGAGTAGGTAAATGATAAAAGAAAGAATTTATGAAGTGTGAATGCTAGCAGGTGTATTAGTTTGATCAATGATAATTTCAATCACCTTTTCTAGCATCATTATATGTCATAACAGTAGCTCAACTCATAGACCTTTGCATGATCAAGTAACAAACTATTCACATGTTAAAGTATAGATCATAAACTTTCTTGAAAACTAACAAACCATGTTATTAGTCATCAAACAATTACAATTCATCTTATTTTCAGGAAGAGTCTATGTCAGAGCTTTAATTTAGAAAACCCCACATACTCAACTATCATATAGTCTTTCACAATTGCTAACACTCACGCGATATTTATGGGTCCAAAGTTTTAATCAGACACAGAGAAAGATAGGGGCTTATAGATTCGCCTCCCAACCTTTTACCTCAAGGGTAATGTCAACAATAATAGTTCATGATGCCTTACATCCAATTGGATATATATATATATATATATATATATATATATATTAGAATCTTTCCAACACAAGGTGCTTGCCAAAGGATAAAATGTAAAAAGGAAAGGTGAAGATCACCATGACTCTTGCATAAGGTAAAAGACAATAATAAAAGATAGGCCCTTCACAAAGGGAAGCAGAGGTTGCCATGCACTTTTATAGTTGGATGCACAAAATCTTAATGCGAGGGAACGTAACTTTATATTGCCACTTGTGATAGGGACCTTTATTATGCAGTCCGTCGCTTTTATTGCTTCCATATCACAAGATCGTATAAAGCTTATTTTCTCCACACTAAAAGATCATATATATTTAGAGAGCAATTTTTATTGCATGCACCGATGACAACTTACTTGAAGGATCTTACTCAATCCATAGGTAGGCATGGTGTACTCTCATGGCAATACTGGTTTAAGGGGTGTTTGGAAGCACAAGTAGTATCTCTACTTGGTGCAAAGAATTTGGCTAGCATGAGGGGGAAGGGCAAGCTCAACGTGTTGGGCGATCCATGACAATATACTTTATTTCAGATATAAGAAAACATAAACCATTACGTTGTCTTCCTTGTCCAACATCAACCTTTTATCATGTCATATTTCAATGAGTGCTCACAATTACAAAAGATGTCCAAGATAGTATATTTATATGTGAAATCTCTCTTCCTTCAATATTCTTTCATGAATTGTTCAAGTGACCAATACAATGTTTGCTAACCTTCAATAAATTTACCACCTCTACTTCTTATATGTGAAGGTATTACTCCCCATGGGAAAGGCATATGAAACATATATAATTTCAGATTTATGACATTCAAATTATTCAACCATTTACTCATAGGATATAAGTGAAGCACATGAGTAAATGACAAACTACTTCAAAAAGATATAAGTGAAGATCAATGAGTAGTTAAATAATTATGTAGCTATGTGAAGACTCTCTCTCATTTAAGAATTTCAGATCTTGATATTTTATTCAAACAGCAAGCAAAACAAAAGAAAATAAAACGACGCTCCAAGCAAAACACATATCATGTGGTGAATAAAAATATAGCTCCAAGTGAAGTTACCGATGAACGAAGACGAAAGAGGGGATGCCTTCCGGGGCATCCCCAAGCTTAGGCTCTTGGTTGTCCTTGAATATTACCTTGGGGTGCTTTGGGCATCCCCAAGCTTAGGCTCTTTCCACTCCTTATTCCGTAGTCCATCGAATCTTTACCCAAAACTTGAAAACTTCACAACACAAAACTTAATAGAAAATCTCGTGAGCTCCGTTAGCGAAAGAAAACAAAACACCACTTCAAGTTACTGTAATGAACTCATTCTTTATTTTTATTGGTGTTAAATCTACTGTATTCCAACTTCTCTATGGTTTATAAACTATTTTACTAGCCATAGATTCCTCAAAATAAGCAAACAACACCCGAAAAACAGAATCTGTCAAAAACAGAACAGTCTGTAGTAATCTGTAACTAACGCAAACTTCTGGAACTCAAAAAATTCTACCAAAATAGGACGAACTAGGTAATTTGATTATTGATCTGCTGCAATTGAAATCAGTATTTTATCACGTTCTGGTGATTTTAAACAATTGTTTTCGTGAACAGAAAGTTTCTGGAATTTTCAGCAAGATCAAATAACTATTATCCAAGAAGATCCTATAGGTCTTACTTGGCACAAACACTAATTAAAACATAAAAGCACATCTAACCAGAGGCTATATGATTTATTTATTACTAAACAGGAGAAAAAATGCAAAGAACAAAAATAAAATTGGGTTGCCTCCCAACAAGCGCTAACGTTTAACGCCCCTAGCTAGGCATGATGATTTCAATGATGCTCACGTAAAAGATAAGAATTGAAACATAAAGAGAGCATCATGAAGAATATGACTAGCACATTTAAGTCTAACCCACTTCCTATGCATAGGGATTTTGTGAGCAAACAACTTATGGGAACAATAATCAACTAGCATAGGAAGGCAAAACAAGCATAACTTCAAAATTTTAAGCACATAGAGAGGAAACTTGATATTATTGCAATTCCTACAAGCGTATATTCCTCCCTCATAATAATTTTCAGTACCATCATGAATGAATTCAACAATATAACCAGCACCTAAAGCATTCTTTTCATGATCTACTTGCATAGAAATTTTATTACTCTCCACATAAGCAAATTTCTTCTCATGAATAGTAGTGGGAGCAAACTCAACAAGATAACTATCATGTGAAGCATAATCCAATTGAAAATTAAAATCATGATGACAAGTTTCATGGTTATCTTTATTCTTTAGATCATATGTGTCATCACAATAATTGTCATAAATAGGAGGCATGCTTTCATCATAATAAATTTGCTCATCAAAACTTGGGGGACTAAGCATATCATCTTCATCAAACATAGCATCCCCAAGCTTGTGGCTTTGCACATCATTAGCATCATGGGTATTCAAAGAATTCATACTAACAACATTGCAATCATGCTCATTATTCACATATTTTATGCCAAGCATTCTATGTAATTCTTCTTCTAGTACTTGAGCACAATTTTCCTTCCCATCATTTTCACGAAAAATATTAAAAAGATGAAGCATATGAGGCACCCTTAATTCCATTTTTTTGTAGTTTTCTTTTATAATATAAACTAGTTCTAAAACAAGAAACTAAAAGATTCTATTGCAAGATCTAAAGATATACCTTCAAGCACTCACCTCCCCGGCAACGGCGCCAGAAAAGAGCTTGATGTCTACTACACAACCTTCTTCTTGTAGACGTTGTTGGGCCTCCAAGTGCAGAGGTTTGTAGGAGAGTAGCAAATTTCCCTCAAGTGGATGACCTAAGGTTTATCAATCCGTGGGAGGCGTAGGATGAAGATGCTCTCTCTCAAACAACCCTGCAACCAAATAACAAAGAGTCTCTTGTGTCCCCAACACACTCAATACAATGGTAAATTGTATAGGTGCACTAGTTCGGCGAAGAGATGGTTATACAAGTGCAATATGGATGGTAGATATAGGTTTTTGTAATCTGAAAATATAAAAAGAGCAAGGTAACTAATGATAAAAGTGAGCACAAACGGTATTCCAATGCGTTGAAACAAGGCCTAGGGTTCATACTTTCACTAGTGCAAGTTCTCTCAACAATAATAACATAATTGCATCACATAAATATCCCTCAACATGCAACAAAGAGTCACTCCAAAGTCACTAATAGCGGAGAACAAACGAAGAGATTATGGTAGGGTACGAAACCACCTCAAAGTTATCCTTTCTGATCGATCTATTCAAGAGTCCGTAGTAAAATAACATGAAGCTATTCTTTCCGTTCAATCTATCATAGAGTTCGTACTAAAATAACACCTTAAGACACAAATCAACCAAAACCCTAATGTCACCTAGATACTCCAATGTCACCTCAAGTATCCGTGGGTATGATTATACGATATGCATCACACAATCTCAGATTCATCTATTCAAACCAACACAAAGTACTTCAAAGAGTGCCCCAAAGTTTCTACCGGAGAGTCAAGACAAAAACGTGTGCCAACCCCTATGCATAGGTTCATGGGCGGAACCCGCAAGTTGATCACCAAAACATACATCAAGTGAATCAATAGAATACCCCATTGTCACCACGGGTATCCCACACAAGACATACATCAAGTGTTCTCAAATCCTTAAAGACTCAATCCGATAAGGTAACTTCAATGGGAAAACTCAATCCATTACAAGAGAGTAGAGGGGGAGAAACATCATAAGATCCAACTATAATAGCAAAGCTCGCGATACATCAAGATCGTATCACCTCAAGAACATGAGAGAGAGAGAGAGATCAAACACATGGCTACTGGTACATACCCTCAGCCCCGAGGGTGAGCTACTCCCTCCTCGTCATGAAGAGCGCCGGGATGATGAAGATGGCCACCGGTGAGGGTTCCCCCCCTCCGGCAGGGTGTTGGAACAGGGTCCCGATTGGTTTTTGGTGGCTACAGAGGCTTGCGGCGGCGGAACTCCCGATCTATCCTGTTCCCCAATGGTTTTAGGGTATATTGATATATATAGGCGAAAGAAGTCGGTCAGGGGAGCCACGAGGGGCCAACGAGGGTGGAGGGCGCGCCCGGGGGGGGGTGGGCGCGCCCCCTGCCTCATGCCTTCCTCGTTGCTTCCCTTACGTGCACTCCAAGTCCCCTGGATTGCTTCCGTTCCAAAAATAACTCTTCCAAAGGTTTCATTCCGTTTGGACTCCGTTTGATATTCCTTTTCTATGAAACACTGAAACAAGGGAAAAAAACAGAAACTGGCACTGGGCTCTGGGTCAATAGGTTAGTCCCAAAAGTAATATAAAAGTGCATAGTAAAGCCCATTAAACATCCAAGATGGATAATATAATAGCATGAATACTTCATAAATTATAGATACATTGGAGACGTATCACACCCGTCTACGACACCCCCTACAAGAACATGCGCGTCGCGCAAGCGGCCGCCGTCGGCTTGGAGCAGCTACAGGGTGAGGAGCTACGAGAGCGCATGTGTCGCATGAACGAGCTCCTCGACGCCACGAACACGCAGCAAGACCGCCTTGACCGCCCCGGGGGATCCATCTCGCGCCACTCCAAGGACCCCGGACAGGGGAACACGGCGTCTTCTCCGCCCCCGAACGAAGCTCAATCCGGCCAGACACGAACCCGGCGCACCCGTGCCGTAACGGCCGGGGACGGCCTGGGCAATGAGCCGGCCACCGGAGACCGTGCCTGCAAGACCTTCCTCCATCGTCTGGCCGACATGGCAACCCGGCCTTGGCCAACCCGGCGCCCCGCGGTCCCGTCGCAAGCCGGCATGGGCCCGCGCGCCATCGACGACACCAACGCCCGCCATCGCCTCGACCAGCTTGCCCTCTCCTTTGAGCTGGAGGAAGACAACGCTGTCGGGCCGGCTTGCTTCGGCCCGCGCATCTGGGATGAGCCCTTCCACAAAGGGTTCGTGTTGCCCCGTGACACCCCCAAGTACAACGGCACCGTCAAGCCGGAGGACTGGCTCATCGACAACACCACCGCCATCGGCATCGCGGGCGGCAACCGCTGCCTTGCCGTGCATTACGCCCCGCTCATGCTCCTGGGCTCGGCCCGGACATGGCTCAATAGCTTGCCAGCCGGCAGTATCAACGCGTGGGTCGACTTCGAGTAGGCCTTCATCCGCAACTTCACCGGCACATACAAGCATCCCGGTCGCCCTAGCCAGCTCGCCACGTGCATGCAGGGGCCGAACGAGACCGGCTGCGAGTACCTCGCGTGCTGGACCGAGCTCCGGAACAGCTGGGAGGGTGTCCATGAGGTCCAGGCCATTCAGTACTTCATGGGCGGCTGTCAGGATGGCACCCTCCTCAAGCACAAGCTCCTGCGCTCCGAGCCGACCATGATGGTCGTGCTCATGGTCACGGCGAACAAGTACGCCAATGCCGACTTCGCCATGAAGATCCAGGTGGTGCTGGATGAAGCCGGCAAAGCAATGCTGGCACCACCCCCAAGCCGGCTGGCGAGAGCAGCCGCCAGCAGAACAACCAACAGAACAACAAGCGCAAGGCCGATCAGCAGGCCCCACGCTACGACAACCACCTTGTCACGGCCGCCGAGCAGGCGCCTGTGACCGAGCCGGCTGGCAATCACCGGCAAGCCGGCAAGACGGCATGGCAACCCGCCATGAGCTTCGAGGAGATGCTTGACGCCCCCTGCAAGCACCACAGCAGCGCAAGTCCGTCCACACACATGCTCCGGCAGTGTGCCATCACCAAGCGCATCATGGGGGGCAACATCCCGCCGCCTCCGACTCCGCCTCGTCCTCCCCCGCCCCCAGCAAATGGCGCGATGCGCGATGATATTTTCCGCAACCAGAAAGCGAGCTACGCCGTCTTCCTCAGCCTCGGCGATGACAAGCGTAGCGAGCGCCTGCTCCGGTAGGAGGTGAACACCGTCGTCCCGGCCGTGCCGGAATACATGCACTGGTCGGAGCGCCCGATCAGCTGGACCGGGAGAACCACCCGGCCGTCATGCCGAACCCGGGTGGCTACGTCCTCGTCCTCGACACCACCATAGTCGCAGCCCGACGCACCTGCAAGTTCTTGTGAGTCCTCATTGATGGTGGTAGCAGCATCAACATCCTCTACCGCGACACCATGACCAAGCTTGGCCTCGAAGCCAAGGATGTGGAGCCATCCCGGACAGTTTTTCACGGCATCGTGCCGGGCTTCTCATGCTCCCCCATTGGTCGGATTCGGCTTAACGTCCTTTTCGGCATGAGCAATCACTTCCAGCGCGATCCGATCTGGTTCGAGGTAGTGGACCTGTCCAGCGCGTACCACAAGCTGCTCGGCCGACCTGCGCTCACCAAGTTCATGGTGGTTCCCCACTATGCCTACCTGAAGTTGAAGTTGCCGTGTCCTAAGGGCCTCATCGCTGTTGTCGGCGACTACCGCAAGTCCCTAGAGTGCGCTCAAGCCGGCGCCAAACTGGCTGAGTCACTGGTCATAGCCAAGGAGCAGCGCCAGCTCGACCGGATCGTCGCGCTGGCCAATGAGACGCCGCCCGTGCCGGCTTCGGCCAAGGAGCTGGCCGGCGAGGCCTCGTTCCAGCCATCCAAGGAGACCAAGAAGGTCAAGCTGAACCCGGAGGACCCCAGCTGCAGCAAGTATGTCATCGTGGGTACCCACCTCGACAGCAAATAGGAAGACGAGCTCGTCGACTTCCTCCGTGAGAATCGAGATATCTTTGCACGGACCCCAAAGGACTTGCCAGGAATTTCGTGAAAGTATGCTGAGCACGAACTACACGTCTGCAAGGACGCCAAGCCTGTCCGTCAACCCTTACATCGCTTTTCAGAAGAGAAGAGAAGAACCATCGGTGAAGAGGCCGCCAAGCTACTCGCCGCCGGCTTCATCATGTAAGTGTTTCACCCCGAGTGGCTGGCCAACCCAGTCCTCGTCCTGAAGAAGAACAACAACTGACACATGTGCATAGACTACACCAATTTGAACAAGGCCTGCCCCAAGGATCATTTCGCCTTCCCGCGGATAGATCAAGTCATCGACTCCACCGCCGGCTGTGAGCTCCCGTCCTTCCTGGATGCTTACTCCGGCTATCATCATATGAAGCTCGACCCGGCTGATGCCCTGAAGACATCCTTCATCATGCCCTTCGGGGCGTACTGCTACATCACCATGTCATTTGGCTTGAAGAATGCCGGCGCCACCTTCCAGCGCTGCATGCAGAAATGCTTGCTGACGCAACTCGGCCGCAACATCCACGTCTACATGGATGACATCATGGTGAAGACCAAGCAGCACCTCATGCTCCGTGACGACCTGAAGGAGACCTTTGCCAATCTACGCGAGTGCCAGATCAAGGTCAACCAGGAGAAGTGCGGCATGCCGGCCGGGAAGCTGCTCGGTTTCCTCATCTCAGAGCGCTGCATTGAGGCGAACCCGGAGAAGATCAAGGCCATCGAGCGCATGCGCAAGCCGGCCTGGTTGCAAGATGTCCAGAAGTTCACCGGCTACTTGGCCTCGGTCAACCGGTTTCTCAGCCAGCTGGGCGAGAGGGCCTTGCCCCTATATCAGCTGATGAAGAAGACGTCATCGTTCGAGTGGAACGACCAGGCGGACAAAGCATTCCGGGATCTCAAGCGCATGCTCTCCACCGCGCCCATCCTAGCCGCGCCGGCCGACAAGGAGCCGTTGTTGCTATACATTGCCACCACCTCGCGGTCGGTCAGCACAGTGTTGGTGTTCGAGCGACCAGAGAAGGGCAAGATCCAGCCTGTCTAGCGCCCGGTCTACTATCTGAGCGAGGTGCTTTCCGCCTCCAAGTAGAACTATCCGCACTACCAGAAGATGTGTTACAGCGTGTACTTTACCGCCAAGAAGCTGAAGCAGTATTTCCAAGAGCATGTCATCACCGTGGTCAGCACGGCCCCCATCGGCGAGATCATGGGCTGCCGGGATGCCTCTGACTGGGTTGCCAAGTGGGCCATCGAGCTAGCCGGCCACACCATCCTCTACGAGCCCCGCACCACGATCAAGTCCCAAGCCTTAGCTGACTTCCTCGTCGACATGATGGAGACCCAGTACCTGACACCGCCGCCGGATTCCACGCATTGGCACATGCACTTTGACGGCTCCAAGATGCCCTCCGGCTTGGGAGCCGGCATCGTGATGTCTTCCCCGAAAGGCGACCGGCTTCGGTACGCGCTCCAGATCCACTTCGCCGCCTCCAACAACGTCGCCGAGTACGAAACTCGTTTGCATGGCCTCCGGCTTGCTAAGGAACTTGGCGTCCGGCGCATCCTATGCTATGGCGACTCGGATCTGGTGGTGCAGCAATGTTTCGACGAGTGGGATGCTCGGGATGCCAACATGGCCACCTACCGTTTCCTGGTCCAGCAACTTTCCAGCACCTTCAACGGCTGTGAGTTCCTCCATGTCTCGCGCGCATAAAACGAAGCCAGTGACACGCTAGCCAAGATTGGCTCATCCCGGAAGGCCATACAATTCGGTGTCTCCCTCGAGCACTTGCGCAAGCCGTCCATCAAGCCGTCTCCAGATTCCGAGTCCATGTTCATCCCTGAAGACCCTGCAATGCCCCTCACCAACCCAGACCCGGGGGCTGCCGGTCCATGCTCGGGGGCTGTCGTCTCCGACCAGTCCCGGGGGCTGCGGAACCCAGCCCGGGGACTACTGATCCTGGCCCGGGTCTGCCGTGCTCAACCCGGCCGTCGCCATCCCTGACCCGGTCCCGGGGGCTGCGGCACCCGTCCCAAGGACTGCTGATCCCGGCCCAGGGGATGCCATGCTCAACCCGGCCGTCGTCGTCCCTGACCCAGGGGCTGCCGCCCAGAACCCGTCTTGGTGGACCTCTTCACCATGGTGACGGCGCCATCATGGGCCCAGGCAATCTTAGCGTTCCTGGAAAACAGAGTACTCCCCATGGACGAGATCGAGGCCCCGCAAGTGCAACGCCGGGCGTCCGCCTACAGCATCATCAACAGCGAGCTCATCAAGCACAGCGCAACAAGCATGTTCCAGCATTGCGTCGAGCAAGACAAGGGCATAGAGATCCTCCTCGACATACACCAAGGCGAGTGCGGGCATGATGACCCACAAGTATAGGGGATCTATCGTAGTCCTTTCGATAAGTAAGAGTGTTGAACCCAACGAGGAGCAGAAGGAAATGATAAGCGGTTTTCAGCAAGGTATTCTCTGCAAGCACTGAAATTATAGGTAACAGATAGTTTTGTGATAAGACATTTTGTAGCGAGCAACAAGTAACAAAAGTAAATAAAGTGCAGCAAGGTGTCCCAATCCTTTTTGTAGCAAAGGACAAGCCTGGACAAACTCCTATATAAAGAAAAGCGCTCCCGAGGACACATGGGAATTATCGTCAAGCTAGTTTTCATCACGTTCATATGATTCGCGTTTGGTACTTTGATAATTTGATATGTGGGTGGACCGGTGCTTGGGTGCTGTCCTTACTTGAACAAGCATCCCACTTATGATTAACTCCTATTGCAATCATCCGCAACTACAAAAGAAGTATTAAGGTAAACCTAACCATAGCATGAAACATATGGATCCAAATCAGCCCATTACGAAGCAACGCATAAACTAGGGTTTAAGCTTCTGTCACTCTAGCAACCCATCATCTACTTATTACTTCCCAATGCCTTCCTCTAGGCCCAAATAATGGTGAAGTGTCATGTAGTCGACGTTCACATAACACCACTAGAGGAGAGACAACATACATCTCATCAAAATATCGAACGAATACCAAATTCACATGACTACTAATAGCAAGACTTCTCCCATGTCCTCAGGAACAAACGTAACTACTCACAAAGCATATTCATGTTCATAATCAGAGGAGTACTAATATGCATATAGGATCTGAACATATGATCTTCCACCAAATAAACCAACTAGCATCAACTACAAGGAGTAATCAACACTACTAGCAACCTACAAGTACCAATCTCAGACTTAGAGACAAGAATTGGATACAAGAGATGAACTAGGGTTTGAGAGGAGATGGTGTTGGTGAAGATGTTGATGGAGATTGCCCCCCTCCCGATGAGAGGAGCGTTGGTGATGACGATGGCGATGATTTCCCCCTCCCGGAGGGAAGTGTCCCCGACAGAACAGCTCCGCCAGAGCCCTAGATTGGTTCCGCCAAGGTTCCGCCTCGTGGCGGCGGAGTCTCGTCCCGAAAGCTTGCTTATGATTTTTCTCGGACGAAAGACTTCATATAGCAGAAGATGGGCACCGGAGGGCCTCCAGGGGGCCCACAAGGCAGGGGCGCGCCCCCCACCCTCGTGGCTAGGGTGTGGGCCCCCTCTGGTATTTTCTTCGCTCAATATTTTTTATTATTTCCAAAAACAACTTCCCTGGAGTTTCAGGACTTTTGGAGTTGTGCAGAATAGGTCTCTAATATTTGCTCCTTTTCCAGCCCATAATTCCAGCTGCCGACATTCTCCCTCTTTATGCAAACCTTGTAAAATAAGAGAGACTAGACAAAAGTATTGTGACATAATGTGTAATAACAGCCCATAATGCAATAAATATCGATATAAAAGCATGATGCAAAATGGACATATCAGGGCACCCCGCCACCTCCAGGTCCCTGGTAGCCAAGGCTTTTCGCCATGGTTTCTACTGGCCCACGACCCTCAAAGACGCCGAGTCGCTCGTCCTCAAGTGCGAGGGTTGCCAACGCTTCAACCAACGTAGCCACCAGCCAGCTTCAGCCCTGCAGACCATCCCAATCACCTGGCCCTTTGTGGCCTGGGGGCTCGACATGGTCGGCCCCTTCAAGACCGCTCGGGGCAGCATGACGCACCTGCTGGTGGCGGTTGACAAGTTCACCAAGTGGATCGAGGCACGACCGATCAAGAAGCTGGACGGACCAACATCCATCTGGTTCGTCAAAGACATTGTGGTGCGCTGTGGCGTCTCGCACAACATCATCACGGACAAGGACACCAACTTCGCTAAGGGCGCTCTGGCGCAATACTGCTCCATCTCCGGTATCCGGCTTGACCTGGCCTCTGTAGCTCTTCCTCAGTCCAACGGCCAGGTCGAGCGGGCCAATGGCCTCATCCTATCCGGCATCAAGCCACGGCTCGTTGAGCCCCTCATCCGTTCACCCGGCAGCTGGCTTGATGAGCTGTCGACCGTCCTCTAGAGTCTCCGGACAACACCAAACCGGTCAACTGGGTTCACCCCGTTCTTCCTTGTCTACGGAGCAGAAGCCATCATCCCGACCGACATCGAGTTCGACTCGCCGTGAGTCGCAATGTACACAGAAGCCCAAACCAAGGAAGCCCATGAAGACGGCGTCGACTTACTCGAAGAAGCACGCCTTTGGCCCTTAGGAGATCGCCATCTATTAGCAAGGCCTGAGGCATTACCACAACAAAAAGATCAAGCCCCTCGCACTCCGTGAAGGGGGCCTCGTCCTTCGACATGTCCAGCACCAAGCCAGCCAGCACAAGTTGGCCTCCCCATGGGAGGGCCCCTTCATCGTCAGCAAGGCCCCGTGTGACCACAACGCCTACTACCTCATCGACGCCCGCAAGCCGAACAAGCGCAAGAGAGATACCGCCGGCGAAGAGACAAGCCGACCCTGGAATGCAGAGCTCCTCCACCCGTTTTAGAGTTAGTTGTATGCACATATGTATCACTTCCTTTTGTAATTCTATGAAAAACTATGGGACCCCCGAACGACACTCGGGGGCTGCCTTTTCCTGCCAAGTTATTGTGTTCTACACATCCTTGTGAATTTTCTTAAAACTCCACCGCCGGGTTGGCACGACTAACCGAGTGGTTCGGGGGTTGGCCGGCTTGGCCATGACCCGCCGTCCACCTTAGCACATTCCGGCGTGTTTGGACAGCCGAGGCCCTCCACTTTGCCCTATGCCATCGTCCAGCTTCGGCTGTTGGCCGGTAAGAACCATGGGCCAAAGCACCTACACGCCGTGAAACACTAAGTTGGATCCGCCGGATTGGCCAAGCCGGCCTCACCGCACTAAGTTGCCGCACGACCGGCTGCTCGCCAGCCGTCCCAATGGGTGTTTCGCTCGGGCTCAATGTTCGAAGGGCCCAAGTACTGCGCGCTCTTTCCAAGGACCGAACTCCTTGTCACACACCCGAACCCGGCTGTTTGACTCGCGGGGAGGGGGAGGCCCAAAGAAGGAGCAAGCAAGAAAAAAGCCTAGAGAACAAAGAGCAAAGGCATAAACATTCGCGAAAATATTTACGTTACAATAATATGGGCCCATGGCCAGAGTTCATTACATTCACCAAGACCCCAGTGGGTGGGTGGACCTACGTAACAAAAGTGTGAAAAAGATAAACAGTGCGGCTTCAGATGGCTCCCGTGCCAGGATGCGCAACCGCCGACTCCTCCTTAGTGGCCTCCGTGTTCATCAAGGTGCCGGTATCGGCCAACCGAGCGTCATCGTCTGCATAGGGGCCTGACTCCTCAGAGCTGCCCAAGGGGTCGCCAAGCAGCAAGCCGAAATCATTAGGGGGCACCACCCCGCCTCATCAGTTAGCTCTACCCGGAACTCATCGTGTAGCGTGAACGAGGACAGGTAGCTAGCCCTGGCGGTGATTCGGCCCACCTCCGCCTGCAGCTGGGGCTCCGCGGTGACTCGTTGGGCCACCAGCTGACCCAGCGCCAAGTATGGGTACCAAGACATGACAAAATTAGCGCCATGTCGGCGCCGGCACGGGCGGCAGAGACGCGCCACGTGTGAAGCTGCACCGGCCCGGCTTCCAGCCACTGCGCCGGCACGGGCGGCAGAGGCGCGCCACGCGTGAAGCCGCGTTGGCCCGGCTTCCAGCCACCACGCCAGCCGCGTGAAGCTGTTAGGCGCAACGGCGCCAGGCCACAGGGCTACCATCATCCCCACACCGGTTGCGGAGACCCACACCATCTACTCGCCCAGGACCTGCAGGCGGGCCTCGACGGCGTTCATGATCTCCGAGCAAGGTCCAGGCGACGTACGGGTCAAGCCCAGCACCCGCGTCCGCCAGGGGCGACCATTGAACATGAACTGCCTCCTCCGCCGTCCTCTACGTCTCCGTAAAGTGACCTATGTAGATTAAAAGCAAGACGGTCATCAACAAAAACACAAAGTCGGCTTCTCAACATGGCAAAATCAATAAAGAAGCACTTACTAGCGAAGGAATCATCTAGGTGTTTGATAACCCACAAGTATAGGGGATCGCAACAGTTTTCGAGGGTAGAGTATTCAACCCAAATTTATTGATTCGACACAAGGGGAGCCAAAGAATATTCTCAAGTATTAGCAGTTGAGTTGTCAATTCAACCACACCTGGATAACTTAGTATCTGCAGCAAAGTAATATGGAAGTAACGGTAACGGTAGCAAAAGTAATATTTTTGGGTTTTGTAGTGATTGTAACAGTAGCAACGGAAAGTAAATAAGCGAAGAGCAATATGTGAAAAGCTCATAGGCATTGGATCGGTGATGGAGAATTATGCCGGATGCGGTTCATCATGTAACAATCATAACATAGGGTGACACAGAACTAGCTCCAATTCATCAATGTAATGTAGGCATGTATACAGAATATAGTCATGCGTGCTTATGGAAAAGAACTTGCATGCCATCTTTTGTCCTACCCTCCCGTGGCAGCGGGGTCCTAGCGGAAATTAAGGGATATTAAGGCCTCCTTTTAATAAAGTACCGGAACAAAGCATTAACACATAGTGAATACATGAACTCCTCAAACTATGGTCATCACCGGGAGTGGTCCGATTATTGTCACTTCGGGGTTGCCGGATCATAACACATAGTAGGTGACTATAGACTTGCAAGATAGGATCAAGAACTCACATATATTCATGAAAACATAGTAGGTTCATATCTGAAATCATGGCACTCGGGCCCTAGTGACAAGCATTAAGCATAGCAAAGTCATAGCAACATCAATCTCAGAACATAGTGGATACTAGGGATCAAACCCTAACAAAACTAACTCGATTACATGATAAATCTCATCCAACCCATCACCGTCCAGCAAGCCTACGATGGAATTACTCATGCACGGCGGTGAGCATCATGAAATTGGTGATGGAGGATGGTTGATGATGACGACGGCGACGGATTCCCCTCTCCGGAGCCCCGAACGGACTCTAGATCAGCCCTCCCAAGAGGTTTTAGGGCTTGGCGGCGGATCCGTATCGTAAAACGCGATGAATCCTTCTCTCTGTTTTTTTCTCCCCGAACACGAGTATATGGAGTTGGAATTGAGGTCGGTGGAGCGTCAGGGGGGCCACGAGGCAGGGGGCGCGCCCCCCACCCTCGTGGACAGGGTCTGGGCCCCCTGACATGGATTCTTCTTCCAGTATTTTTAATATTTTCCAAAAATATGTTCCATGGAGTTTCAGGTCATTCCGAGAACTTTTGTTTCTGCACATAAATAACACCATGGCAATTCTGCTGAAAACAGCGTCAGTCCGGGTTAGTTCCATTCAAATCATGCAAGTTAGAGTCCAAAACAAGGGCAAAAGTGTTTGGAAAAGTAGATACGACGGAGACGTATCAACTCCCCCAAGCTTAAACCTTTGCTTGTCCTCAAGCAATTCAGTTGATAAACTGAAAGTGATAAAGAAAAACTTTTACAAACTCTGTTTGCTCTTGTTGTCGTAAATATGTAAAGCCAGCATTCAAGTTTTCAGCAAAGATTATAACTAACCACATTCGCAATAACTCTTAGGTCTCATGTTTACTCAGGTAAATAGCATAATCAACTAGCGAGCAATAATAATAAATCTCGGATGAGAACACTTTCTCAAAACAATCATAATATGATATAACAAGATGGTATCTCGCTAGCCCTTTCTGAGACCGCAAAACATAAATGCAGAGCACCTTTAAAGATCAAGGACCGACTAGACATTGTAATTCATGGTAAAAGAGATACAATCATAGTCATACCCAATATAAATTAATAGTAATGGATGCAAATGACAGCAGCACTCTCCAGCTAGTGCTTTGTAATAAGAGGGTGATGACTCAACATAAAAGTAAATGGATAGGCCCTTCACAGAGGGAAGCGGGGATTTGTAGAGGTGCCAGAGCTCGATTTTGAAATAGAGATAAATAATATTTTGAGTGGCATACTTTCATTGTCAACATAACAACCAAGAGATGGCAATATCTTCCATGCTACACACATTATAGGCGGTTCCCAAACAGAATGGTAAAGTTTATACTCCCCCGCCACCAACAAGCATCAATCCGTGGCTTGCTCGAAACAACACGTGCCTCCAACTAGCAACAGTCCCAGGGGGAGTTTTGTTTGTAATTATTTTGATTTAGTTTGCATAAAGCATGGGACTGGGCATCCCGGTGACCAGCCATTTTCTCATGAGTGAGGAGCGGAGTCCACTCCTCTTGAGAATAACCCGCCTAACATGGAAGATAAGGACAACCCTAGTTGATACATGAGCTATTCGAGCATACAAAACAGAATTTCATTTGAAGGTTTGGAGTTTGGCACATACAAATTTACTTGGAACGGCAGGTAGATACCGCATATAGGAAGGTATGGTGGACTCATATGGAATAACTTTGGGGTTTAAGGGATTGGATGCACAAGCAGTATTCCCACTTAGTACAAGTGAAGGCTAGCAAAAGACTGGGAGGCGACCAACTAGAGAGCGACAACAGTCATGAACATGCATTAAAATTAATAAACATTGAGTACAAGCATGAGTAGGATATAATCCACCATGAACATAAATATCGTGAAGGCTATGTTGATTTTGTTTCAACTACATGTGTGAACATGTGCCAAGTCGAGTCAATTCAATCATTCAAAGGAGGATACCACCCCACTATACCACATCACAACCATTTTAATAGCATGTTGGCACGCAAGGTAAACCATTATAACCCATAGCTAATCAAGCATGGCACAAGCAACTATAATCTCTAATTGTCATTGCAAACATGTTTATTCATAATAGGCTGAATCAGGAACGATGAACTAATCATATTTACAAAAACAAGAGAGGTCGAGTTCATACCAGCTTTTCTCATCTCAGTCAGTCCATCATATATCATCATAATTGCCTTTCACTTGCACGACCGAACGATGTGAATAATAATAACAGTGCACGTCCATTGGACTAAGATGGAATCTACGAGCATTCAATAAACAGGAGAAGACAAGGCAATATGGGCTCTTGGTTAAATCAACAATAATGCATATAAGAGCCACTTCAACAATTTAATCATGGTCTTCTCCTATCGACCCCCAAAGAAAAGAAAAGAAATAAAACTATCTACACGGGAAAGCTCCCAACAAGCAAAAGAAGAACGGGAAATATTTTTTGGTTTTATTTTTAATTATTACTACTATAGGCAAGAAAGGTAAACTAGCTAAAAGCTACAACTATTTTTTTTGGTTTTTCTTAAGGGTTTTTTTAACACACAAGAAGAAATCATAAAAAGGAAAATAAACTAGCATGGATATTACAGAGAAAGAGTATGAACACCGACAACTAGCAATAAGTGTGTGAACATGAATGTAATGTCGGTGAGAAATACGTACTCCCCCAAGCTTAGGCTTTTGGCCTAAGTTGGTTTATTGCCACGAATGGCCTGGCGGATATCCATAGTTGTAGCTGGGGTCGTACTGAGATGCGGCAGCTATTGCCTCCTGGGCTGCAGCGTGGCGGTGAGCTGCCTCCGCCCTCCTCTCGTACTCATCTGCCTCCTCCCTGGTTATAAAATGTCTTCATTTTGCCTGAAAGTCAAAGAGAGCAGGAGCAGGGAGAATAATATTGACAGGGCGACGCCTGTCAAAGATTAGTCGATACTGGAGAGGTGATTCATTCCTCTCGACAAACTGGTGGTGAACCATAGCATTAAAGTCTAGATAAGTAGGAGGCAATTCAATATCATCATTACGTATGGTTACACCAAGAAAATCAGCTAAGCGGGTTGCATAAATTCCACCGAAGAAATCTCCATTAAATCTATTATGATGCAACCTACGTGCAACAATGGCTCCCAAATTATAAGATTTGTCTCCTAACACAGCACTCCTAAGAATACTGAGGTCAGGGACACACATATGACATGCTTCATCTTTGCCATTTATGCACCTACCTATGAAGAGAGCAAAATAATGTATAGCAGGAAAATGAATGCTCCCTATGGTAGCTTGTGCTATATCTCTAGATTCCCCCACAGTTATACTAGCAAGAAAATTTCTAAATTCAGATTTGCGAGGTTCACTGGCACTACCCCATTGTGGAAGTTTGCAAGCAGTGGTAAAATCCTCTAAGTCCATCGTATAAGATTTTTCATAAAGATCAAACAGGACAGTTGGAGAATTGCGTGAAGATGAAAATTCAAACCTCCTCACGAAGGAACTAGTGAGATAATGGTACTGGCGGCACTTTTCCTCCTTGAAGCTCACAAGATCAGCGTTACGCAAATATGCGTTAAATTCTTCCTTGATTCCCGCTCGATCCTTAAAGTCCTCTGAAGGCCATTCACAAGGCCGCACTGGAGCGTTTCTTGGTGGCTCATCGTCAGCATCGCGCATTGCAAGCCTGGGTCCTTGCTTCCTTGAAGAACCACCTTGGTACATTTTCCTAAGAATATTTCTTCCTCTGAAAAATTTCTGAAATTTTTAGTAACTTCAAATAAAAGTGAACCAAGCTCAACAAAATTGATAGCAACTACTCCTACAAGTGCCTAGAGCCTATATCATGCATTAGAACTACTTGGAACCATATAAATTTGACATGCAAGCTCAAGAACATGGTCACCTAGGCAGCACAAATTTGCAATGAATAAAGCACTAGAACAAAAACTAATTGGACCAATGGAGGAGTCACATACCAAGGAACAATCCCCCCAAGCAGTTTTGTGAGAGGTGCTTTGAACAAGGAGATCAAAAATCGCAGCAAAATGAGCTAGAACTCGTGCTTGAGCTGGATGGTGAATTTTTTGGGAGGAAGAAGAAGTGTGTGGGTGCAGGAATAAGTGGAGGGGAGCCACCGTGGGCCCACGAGGCAGGGGCGCGCCCTGTAGGGGTGGGCGCGCCCTGGACCCTCGTGGCCAGGTGGTTGCTCCCCTGCTGTGTTCTCAGTTCCAGATATTCTCAAATATTCCAGAAAAAATCATATTAAATTGGCAGGGCATTTGGAGAACTTTTATTTTCGGGGTATTTTTATATTGCACGGATAATTCAGAAAACAAACAGAAAAATACTATTTTTACTTTATTTCAACTAAATAACAGAAAGTTGAAGGAGGGTACAGAAGGTTGTGCCTTCTAGTTTCGTCCATCTCGTGCTCATCAAAAGGAATCCACTAACAAGGTTGATCAAGTCTTGTTAACAAACTCATTCCGAATAACATGGAACCGGAGAAATTTCGAATAACACTATGTTACCTCAACGGGGATATGCACATCCTCAATAATAAGAATATCATATTTCTTCTTGACAGTAGGAAGAGGAAATTCAAAACCTCCAAAAATAATCGATGGAATTTTTCCAATAGAGTTGATACTATGAACTTGAGGTTGTTTCCTCGAAAAGTGTACCGTATGCTCATTACCATTAACATGAAAAGTGACATTGCCTTTATTGCAATCAATAACAGCCCCTATAGTATTCAAAAAAGGTCTTCCAATAATAATAGACATACTATCGTCCTTGGGAATGTCAAGAATAACAAAGTTCGTTAAAATAGTAATGTTTGCAACCACAACAGGCACATCCTCACAAATACCGACAGGTATAGCAGTTGATTTATCAGCCATTTGCAAAGATATTTCAGTAGGTGTCAACTTATTCAAGTCAAGTCTACGATATAAAGAGAGAGGCATAACACTAACACCGGCTCCAAGATCACATAAAGCAGTTTTAACATAGTTTCTTTTAATGGAGCATGGTATAGTTGGTACTCCTGGATCTCCTAGTTTCTTAGGTATTCCACCTTTAAAAGTATAATTAGCAAGCATGGTGGAAATCTCAGCTTCCGGTATTTTTCTTTTATTTGTAACAATATCTTTCATGTACTTAGCATAAGGATTCATTTTGAGCATATCAGTTAATTGCATACGCAAAAAGATAGGTCTAATCATTTCAGCAAAGCGCTCAAAATCCTCATCATCCTTTTTCTTGGATGGCTTAGGAGGAAAAAGCATGGGTTTCTGAACCCATGGCTCCCTTTCTTTACCGTGTTTCTTAGCAACAAAGTCTCTCTTATCATAACGTTAATTCTTTGATTGTGGGTTATCAAGATCAACAGCAGGTTCAATTTCTACATCATTATCATTACTAGGTTGAGCATCATCATGAACGTCATCATTAACATTTTCATTAGGTTCATGTTCATTACCAGATTGTGTTTCAGCATCAGAAATAGAGATATCATTTGGATTCTCAGGTGGTTCAGCTATAGGTTCACTAGAAGTACGCAAAGTCCTATCATTTTTCTTTTTCTTCTTTTTAGAAGGACTAGGTACATCAATATTATTTCTCTGAGAATCTTGCTCAATTCTCTTAGGATGGCCTTCAGGATACAAAGGTTCCTGAGTCATTTTACCAGTTCTAGTAGCCACTCTAACAACATAATCATTATTCTTACTATTTAATTCATTGAGCAAATCATTTTGAGCTTTAAGTACTTGTTCTACTTGAGTGGTAACCATAGAAGCATGCTTACTAATGAGTTTAAGTTCACCCTTAACTCTAGACATATAATCACCCAAGTGTTCAATCATATAAGCATTTTGTTTTAATTGTCAACCAAAATAAGCATTGAAATCTTCTTGCTTCACCATAAAATTATCAAACTCATCCAAACATTGGCTACCAAACTTAGTAGGAGGGATTTCAGCTTTATCATATCTATAGAGAGAATTTACCTTTACTACCTGTGTCGGGTTATCAAGACCATGAGTTTCTTCAATAGGTAATGGATTAGGATCCTATATTTCTTCAACAGGCGGTAAATTAAGACCATGTATTTCTTCAATAGGAGGTAAATTCTTAACATCTTCAGCTTTAATACCTTTTTATTTCATAGATTTCTTTGCCTCTTGCATATCTTCAGGACTGAGAAATAGAACACCCCACTTATTCGGAGTTGGTTTAGGAATAGGCTCAGGAAGTGTCCAATTATTTTCATTTGTCAACATATTATTCAATAGAGTTTCAGCTTCATCCGGTGTTCTTTCCCTGAAGACAGAACCAGCACAACTATCCAGGTAATCTCTGGAAGCATCGGTTAGTCCATTATAAAAGATATCAAGTATTTCATTTTTCTTAAAAGGATGATCAGGAAAAGCATTAAGTAATTGGAGAAGCCTCCCCCAAGCTTGTGGGAGACTCTCTTCTTCAATTTGCACAAAGTTGTATATATCCCTTAAAGCAGCTTGTTTCTTATGAGCAGGGAAATATTTAGCAGAAAAGTAATAAATCATATCCTGGGGACTACGCACACAACCAGGATCAAGAGAGTTAAACCATATCTTAGCATCACCCTTTAATGAGAACGGAAATATTTTAAGGATATAAAGGTAGCGATATTTCTCATCATTAGTGAACAGGGTGGCTATATCATTTAATTTAGTAAGATGTGCCACAACAGTTTCAGATTCATAGCCATAAAAAGGATCAGATTCAACCAAAGTAATTATATCAAGATCAACAGAGAATTCATAATCCTTATCAGTAACACAGATAGGTGAAGTAGCAAAAGCAGGGTCAGGTTTCATTCTAGCATTAAGAGGTTGCTGCTTCCATTTAGCTAATAACTTCTTAAGATCACTTCTATCATTGCAAGCTAAAATAGCTCTAGCAGATTCTTCATCCAAAACATAACCCTTAGGCACAACAGGTAATTCATATTTATTAGGGGGAGAGTCTTCATCATCACTATCATAAATATTATCAGTTTCTATAATTTCATTCTCTCTAGCCCTAGCAAGTTGTTCATCAAGAAATTCACCAAGTGGCACAGTAGTATCAAGCATAGAAGTAGTTTCATCATAAATATCATGCATAGCAGAAGTGGCATCATCAATAACATGCGACATATCAGAATGAATAGCAGAAGCAGGTTTAGGTGTCGCAAGCTTACTCAAAACAGAAGGTGGATCAAGTGCAGAGCTAGATGGCAGTTCCTTACCTCCCCTCGTAGTTGAGGGATAAATTTTTGTTTTCTCGTCTTTCAAGTTCCTCATAGTGACCAGCAGATATAAATCCCAAGTGACTCAAAGAATAGAGCTATGTTCCTCGGCAACGGCGCCAGAAAATAGTCTTGGTAACCCACAAGTATAGGGGATCGCAACAGTTTTCGAGGGTAGAGTATTCAACCCAAATTTATTGATTCGACACAAGGGGAGCCAAAGAATATTCTCAAGTATTAGCAGTTGAGTTGTCAATTCAACCACACCTGGATAACTTAGTATCTGCAGCAAAGTATTTAGTAGCAAAGTAATATGGAAGTAACGGTAACGGTAGCAAAAGTAATATTTTTGGGTTTTGTAGTGATTGTAACAGTAGCAACGGAAAAGTAAATAAGCGAAGAACAATATGTGAAAAGCTCATAGGCATTGGATCGGTGATGGAGAATTATGCCGGATGCGGTTCATCATGTAACAATCATAACATAGGGTGACACAGAACTAGCTCCAATTCATCAATGTAATGTAGGCATGTATTCCGAATATAGTCATACGTGCTTATGGAAAAGAACTTGCATGACATCTTTTGTCCTACCCTCCCGTGGCAGCGGGGTCCTAGCGGAAACTAAGGGATATTAAGGCCTCCTTTTAATAGAGTACTGGAACAAAGCATTAACACATAGTGAATACATGAACCCCTCAAACTATGGTCATCACCGGGAGTGGTCCCGATTATTGTCACTTCGGGGTTGCCGGATCATAACACATAGTAGGTGACTATAGACTTGCAAGATAGGATTAATAACTCACATATATTCATGAAAACATAATAGGTTCATATCTGAAATCATGGCACTCGGGCCCTAGTGACAAGCATTAAGCATAGCAAAGTCATAGCAACATCAATCTCGGAACATAGTGGATACTAGGGATCAAACCCTAACAAAACTAACTCGATTACATGCTAAATCTCATCCAACCCATCACCGTCCAGCAAGCCTATGATGGAATTACTCACGCACGGCGGTGAGCATCATGAAATTGGTGATGGAGGATGGTTGATGATGACGACGGCGATGGATTCCCCTCTCCGGAGCCCCGAACGGACTCCAGATCAGCCCTCCCGAGAGGTTTTAGGGCTTGGCGGCGGATCTGTATCGTAAAACGCGATGAATCCTTCTCTCTGATTTTTTTCTCCCCGAACACGAATATATGGAGTTGGAGTTGAGGTCGGTGGAGTGTCAGGGGGCCCACGGGGCAAGGGGCGCGCCCCCACCCTCGTGGACAGGGTGTGGGCCCCCTGACGTGCATGCTTCTTCCAGTATTTTTAATATTTTCCAAAAATATGTTCCGTGGAGTTTCAGGTCATTCCGAGAACTTTTGTTTCTGCACATAAATAACACCATGTCAATTCTGCTGAAAACAACGTCAGTCCGGGTTAGTTCCATTCAAATCATGCAAGTTAGAGTCCAAAACAAGGGCAAAAGTGTTTGGAAAAGTAGATACGACGGAGACGTATCAGTGTTGCGTTCCGAGCAACGTACTATCCCGCTCCAGGTTCTGGGCACGGTCCCGCACTTTCAGTGCCTTCTCCAGCTCGGCGCACTTCTCGACGGCCGCCTTCAGCTCGTCATTCTTAGCGGCGGCCGCCTCCTCATGCTCCCCGTTGAGACGGAGGAGCTTCACCTGGTGGGCCTCCGCCGCCTTGGCCGCCTCTGCCTTCAGGCGCTCCACCTCGGCCTGGAGCTGGCCCTTGTCATCGGCCAGCTGATCGCGCTGCTGGCCGGCTTCGACAAGCGCCTGCTGGGCCTCTGCTGCCTTCGCGGCCTCCGCCTTCAGCCCCCCACTTCATCCCGAAGTCGGCCGGCATAGGCAACAGCCAGGTCACACTGCTAACCGGCTCTGACCAGCCAGGTTCGCCAGACCGGCGCCTCGGCCGTGGCAACTGCGCGACGAAGATTCAAAGTCAAGGCAACAAAAGAACAAGAACACTTCAAGATTCGACCCAACTACTATGTAGTTGGCCCGAATCTCGGGGGCTACACCCAGTGGGTGCGCCCGCGCGCCCCCACTAAGAGAACGCAAAACATACCTTCGGCAAGGCTGAGCGCCTCCTCCTTGGCGTCAAGCCGCGCCGTGAGCTGTCGGTGCTTATCCAGAAGCCGGTTGTAAACACCGACCCGAAAGGCGTCTAGTTCCTACAAAAGAGCAAGAATCAACATAAGACGAAGCATTTGAAGATTCGACCCAACAAATACATAGTTGGCCCGAATCTCGGGGGGGCTACACCCAGTGGGTGCGCTGGCGTGCCCGCACTAACCGGCTGCAAAGAAAAAGCCAGAGGAAGAAAAACTCAACATCACGGAGCGCTCTAGCTCCCGCGCCTGCTCCATCTCGGCATGAGCGAAGGCCTGAACCCGCTTCGCGTGCCCGCGGAGACGCTGGCTCATAGCGCCCATAGCCTCCTCCTCCTGCGTCATGGGCCCGAAGACGGTCTGGCTGGGCCCAGCCCATACCTGCTGCGACCTGGCGGCGGGACGGCCTCCCGGCGCCGTTGGCGGCTGCCTATCCACCAAGGCATGCTCGCCATCCACCGCCTCCTCTGTGGCAGGCCTTAACTCTGGCACACTAGTAGGCGTCGCCTTCGGCGCCGCGTCTGATACGTCTCCAAGGTATCTATACTTTTTTATTGTTCCATGCTATTATATTATCTATTTTGGATGTTTTATATGCATTAATATCCTATTTTATATTATTTTTGGGGCTAACCTATTAACTTAGAGCCCAGTGCCAGTTCCTGTTTTCCCTGTATTTGAGTTTCACAGAAAAGGAATACCAAACGGAGTCCAGACGGAATGAAACCTTCGCAGTGATTTTTCTTGGACCAGAAGACAACCAGGAGACTTGGAGATGAAGTTGGAGGAGCCACGAGGCGGCCACAAGGACGGAGGGCGCGCCCAGGGCTAGGACCCGCCCCCACCCTTGTGGGGCCCCCATGCACCTCTTCACCTAATTCTTTCGCCTATATATTCCCAAATATCCCCAAACCACCAGAGGCATCCACGAAAACACTTCTCCACCGCCGCAACCTTCTATACCCATGAGATCCCATCTAGAGACCTTTTCCGGCACCCTGCCAGAGGGTGGTTCGATCACGGAGGGCTTCTACATCAACTCTATTGCCCTTCCGATGAAGCGTGAGTAGTTTACCACGGACCTACGGGTCCATAGCTAGTATCTAGATGGCTTCTTCTCTCTCTTTGATTCTCAATACCATGTTCTCCTTGATGTTCTTGGAGATCTATTCGATGTAATACTTTTTGCGGTGTGTTTGCTGAGATCCGATGAATTGTGGATTTATGATTGGCTTATCTATGAATATTATTTGAATTGTTTTATGCATGATTTGATATCTTTGTAATTCTCTTCGAACTTCGGTTTGGTTTGGCCAACTAGATTGATTTTTCTTGCAATGGGAGAAGTGCTTAGCTTTGGGTTCAATCTTGCAGTGTCCTTTCCCAGTGACAGTAGGGACAGCAAGGCATGTATTGTATTGTTGCCATCGAGGATAAAAAGATGGGGTTTTCATCATATTGCTTGAGTTAATTCCTCTACATCATGTCATCTTACTTAATGCATTACTCCGTTCTTTATGAACTTAATACTCTAGATGTGTGCTGGACAGCGGTCGATGTGTGGAGTAATAGTAGTAGATGCAGAATCGTTTCGGTCTACTTGACATTGACGTGATGCCTATATTCATGATTGTTGGCTTAGATATCGTCATAACTTTGCGCTTTTCTATCAATTGCTCGGCAGTAATTAGTTCACCCACCGTGCTTTTCCATCATATAAGTTTCTATTTTCCATCATATAAGTTTCCGATCTATTATTTTGCAATCTTTTACTTTCCGATCTATAAACAAAAAATACCAAAAATATTTACTTTATCGTTTATCTATCTCTATCAAATCTCACTTTTTGCAAGTAGCTGTGAAGGGATTGATCACCCCTTTATCACGTTGGGTGCAAGTTGTTTGATTGTTTGTGCAGGTATTCGGTGATTTGTGCATTGTCTCCTACTGGACTGATACCTTGGTTCTCAAACTAAGGGAAATACTTATCTCTACTTTGTTGCATCACCCTTTCCTCTTCACGGGAAAAACCAACGCAAGCTCAAGAAGTAGCAACGTCGGGTGTCGCCTGCGCGCCCCGTCCACCATCGACTGCGGCGCCCCGTCTGCCATCGCATGCGATGTCTCCTTCGGGGCAGCCCCGCCTCCGCCTCCTTCCACCTCCACCCGCTCGACCACGTCGGTCCGCGGTAGGGTGTCGTCGCCGATCATCACGACCTCCCGGCTGTCCACCACCATCTCCGCCCAGTCGTCCGGGTCGCGCCCCTCCTCCGTCAGCGGCATGACGACCGCCGGCTCCGTGCCTGCCGTCGTCTCCAGCCACGCCGGCCAGGCCTGGGCCGCCGCCTCCAACTCCTCTAGGGCCTTGTCCCGGTCCCTTCAGGCGCAGCGCTCCATGTTCGCTGGGTCCAGGCCGAGATCCTCCCCGACCGAGCCCTCGGGCAGGTCGATGGCGTTGGTCCGGGTCTTCCGAAACGTAAAGCTGCCCCCAGATGCGGCATCTGTCGCTGCCAGCGTCAACGCCAATGACGACCTGGATCACAGCGAGAAAAGCATGAGAAAAGAACGACTCGACAGCTCGCCGGAGTCAACAAGAAAACGTACCCGGTCGTCGTCGGGATGGTCGATCTCGCCGGCGTCGCCGGGATGGCGCGGCACCTCTTCTGCCGGGTCGGCCGCGTGCTTCGTGGCCGGCTACCTCGACACCACGTCCTCTTTCACGTGCGGCCAGCTAGCTACTGTCGGCGCGCGGGACGACCCGGCCCCCTGCCGTGTTCATAGGCCGCCTCGGCGTGCCGGCATTGGCGTCTCCTCCCCTCGGCAGTGCTGCACCATCAACATGCGTCAAAACCCTCACATCATCTTCCAATCAATCTCGCAAGGGATCAGAGCACAAAAACTTACCCGTATGGCACATCTCGCCGGCTTTGGCGTTGGCCGTCTCCGGGTTCCTAGCGAGGGTCTCCGCCTCCTCCGAGCCGGTTTGCTGGGCAGCCGCCACCTGCGTTGTTGTTCCATCATATGGATGTCGGATGGCGTTCAGCAGCGCTTCCCTTATCGTGTCGGGACGAATAAGAAGATGAGACATAGGAAAGTATGAAGACTAGGGACTCACTGCCGGTGCCGGGTTCCCGTGGCTGTAGGGCGCCTTCCCAAACTGCCACTCCTCCTTCATCCCAGCCTTCGAGATGTCATTGACCTGACCGGCGATCTGCTCCTGCGTCAAACGCCGGGATGACATCCAGTTGGGATCCTGAAGGCCAGTCATCTGGCCGACGATATGCGTCCGGCGCTGCAGTGGCAGCACCCGGCACGCGATCAAGGCCGCGACGAGGTCCGTCCCGGTGAGCCCCTCGCGTGCCACCATCTCGGCAACCCGGTTGCTCAAGTTCAACACCTCCTGCACCGGGTTCTTGGGGCAGTAGGTCCAGTTGGTCTTGGCGTGCGGCATCACGTCAAGGAAGGGCGGCAAGTTGATGCGGTCCGCGCCAAGTTTGCGGATGTAGAAGAAAGAATTATGCCACTTCTTGGCAGAATCCTCGAGTGGCATCTTGGGGCACACCCCATGCGGCATGGTCGAGACAACGGCGGCCCCGCAGGCGGACATCACGCCGGCATCCGGCCCCTGCTGCTTCAAGAAGAGGAAGCGGACCCAAAGATCGACGCTGGGCTCGACGCCCAGATAGCCCTCGCACATGGTGACGAACCCCGAGAGCTGCAGCACCGTGTTCGCCCCCAGGTGATGCGGTTGAAGCCCGAAGAACTCCAAGAACGTGCGGAAGAAGTCACTCGCGGGGAGGCCGAACCAACGCTTGAAGTGGGAGAAGAAGACCACGCGCTCGGTCCCCTCCGGCCATGGTGCCAGCTCATCGTCTGGCAGGCGCACGACCACCTCCATTTCCGGCGGCAGCCGCCGCGTATCACGCAGTGTTGGGTTCTACGGTAGGGTGCGTCGACTGCAAATTAAAATTTTCCTGCTCGCAGAACTCCCAGGAACATGCTATGGGAGATGGATCACAGTTCGTTACCACTAAACACGCGGTGTCGTGCAACGGAAGAAGAGTTGGGGCAGCGCGTCCGCGTGGTTCGTCTCCTCCTTGTCCAATCTCCCTCGAACAGCCGGTCGTTGGTTCCCACGTACAGGTTCGCCGGAGTGGCGCAAGTGCACCGCCTCTAACGGTATCCGCGCGTGAAGGAGGAACGTCGTGCGGCGGACTGCTAGGTCCGATCACACAACCGGCGGCGAGTGGAGGTGTCTATTCGCAACACATGCAAACCCTAGTGACAGCGCCAAAGCAATCAACCGCATGAGTGTGTCGCACCCCACTTTATATAGGCATCCGTCGTGGGCTCAACAATTGGGCCTCGCAAGGATCCTAAAGTCCACAAGTCTACTCGGCCACAATCCGAATACAGCTCGGACCACATCCGACCAGTGTCCTCGGATCCGACCTCGTAGGTTCCTTCCCTTAAGCGCGCGACCCCTTAGGTTCAAGCCGGCTTGGTCGCAGTTCGGATCACCTCCGAACTGCACGGTTGGTAGCTTCCTCTAGCAAGGCATACCGAACACCAAGCAGACTATGAAGCTGGTTAGCAAACATGTACATCACACTTCCATTCCTTTTGCCACACGATATATGTTGTCGAGCTCAAGGCGAGTCTGTCATCCTTGTGTTAGCCCAACCTCTTTCTCGTTCCAGTGATGCCGACCACAAACCGGATTATCTCATAATCCATGTCGCATGGCCATGCTTATCTTGGTCGGATCACACGAGGGGCCCAGAGTATATCTCTCCTGATCGGAGGGGTAAATCCCATCTTGGTCGACCACGTCTTGCGGCATGGGTCTAGACAAACCCGAAACCTACCTTTGTAAATACCCAGTTATGGAGTAGCGTTTGGTCGGCCCAAAGCAAGTCTGTCACCATCCCGAGTACATGCGTTAGCTCAGGTCTTAGGACATAGAACGTATGTTGTACTAGAGACTCACAGATGACATATCGATGCATCTCATAGTTGGGTCTGTCCGACTCGGACCTTATCTCGACTCGGATCCGACTACGTCGAATCTGACCAGATCCTTCCAAGTCCATATTATCCGGTTAGCATCCAATGCTCCATGGCTAGTGAGACCAAGCCATCGACCGTGTCATATGCTATTCTAGTCGGCTGCGCATCCACACAGCCCTTTCGACTAGGGACCTTTTAGGACAGTCATCATACAATGCATAGTCCCACAAACAAGTCACGTACTTGCTGATACACATCATTGATAATGTCCAAGGACTATCTTTATTCATAAACACATAGGAAATATCATCATACATGATTGCCTCTAGGGCATATCTCCAACAGTCTCCCACTTGCACTAGAGTCAATCAAATAGACATCGAAGGCCCATAGCTCTAACGTGCCCCTCATGCTTGGGTTGTGGAAGTGGCTTAGTCAACGGATCTGCAACATTTGCATCCGTGTGAATTTTGCATAACTCTATATCACCCTTCTTTACGATCTTTCATATCAGGTGATATTTCCAATCTATGTGTCTGACCTTGTCGTGATTCCTCGGCTCCTTGGCTTGTGCGATGGCACCCGAATTATCACAATAAAGGTCCACGGTTTCACCGAGGCTTGGAAAATACCAAGATCATCCAAAAAGTTTCGGATCCAAACACCTTCCTTTGGAGCTTCACAAGACGCAATGTATTCGGCTTCTGTGGTAGAATCGGCCACCGTATCTTGCTTGGAACTCATCCAGCTCACTGCTCCTCCGTTCATGACGTACACTAATCCAGACTGTGATCGACAATCATCTCTGTCGGTTTGGAAACTAGCATCGGCGTAACCCCTTACGACGAGCTCTTCCTCACCTCCATAAACTAGGAACATCTCTTTAGTCCTTTTCAGGTACTTTAAAATAGTCTTTACCGCTACCCAGTGACTCTCACCTGGGTTGGCTTGGTATCTGCTTGTTAGGCTTATTGCAAAAGCAACATCTGGCCTTGTACATATCATGGCATACATGATGGATCCGATTGCCGAGGCATACGGAATCCTACTCATCCTGCTTCGCTCATCAGATGTCGAAGGACTCTGAGTCTCACTTAGCTTTATACCATGTGAGAGTGGCAAGAACCCTTTCTTCGCCTCACTCATGTTGAAGCGCTTCAACACATTATCTATGTACGTGCTCTGGCTTAAGCCGAGAAGCCTTATCGATCTATCTCTATAGATCTTAATGCCTAATATATACATTGCCTCACCAAGGTCCTTCATCGAAAATTTGCCATTCAATGAATCCTTGACCGAGTTCAGCATCGAAACATCATTTCCGATCAGTAGTATGTCATCCACATACAAGATCAAAAACACTATCAAGCTCCCACTTAACTTCTTGTATAAACAAGAGTCCTCTTCGCTTTTGATGAAGCCGAAACCAGTGACGACCTCATCAAAATGAATGTTCCACCTCCGAGATGCTTGCCTCAACCCATAAATGGATCTCTTGAGCTTGCATACCTTACTAGTGCTAGTTGGATTGACAAAACCCTCAGGCTGTATCATATACACGTCCTCGGTCAAATTTCCGTGAAGGAAAGCCGTCTTGACATCCATCTGCCATATCTCGTAATCGAAATATGCAGCAATAGCTAGTACGATCCTTACCGACTTCATCATCACTACCGGCGAGTAAGTCTCGTCGTAGTCACTTCCTTGAACTTGTCCATAACCTTCAGCGACAAGCCGAGCTTTGTGGATCTGAACATTTCCATCCACATCGGTTTTCTTCTTAAAGACCCATTTGCAACCAATGGCTGTTACGCCAGGCGGCGGATCAACCAAGTCCCAGACTTGATTCTCATCCATGGACTTTAACTCGGATCTCATGGCCTCCAGTCATGCCTCGGAATCTGGGCTTACCATCGCTTCCGCATATGTGGCTGGCTCGTCGCTTTCTAGCAACAATACAACGCGCACTCTGCGTAATCTTTCCGACCTCCGTGGTTCCGGTGATGCTTCCACTACGGGTTTCCTGACTAACTCCGGTATGATCTCATCACCATCCGAGTCGTCCCCGAGTGGTCCTCGAAAATCTTCGAGTCGAACCGTCCTCCCACTGGCCTCCCGACTGAGAAACTCTTTCTCAAGGAAAACCCCGTTCCGAGCAACAAATACTTTGTTCTCTTCCCGCTTGTAGAAGCTATATTCCAAGGTTTCCCTCAAATATCCCACAAATATGCATTTATCCGACTTGGGTGTAAGCTTGTCTGACATAAGTCGCTTGACGAATGCTTCACAACCCCAAATCTTTAGAAAAGACAAACTGGGACTCTTCCCGGTCCACATCTCATGTGGTGTCTTGTCTACGGATTTTGATGGTACCCTGTTAAGTGTGAAAGCTACAGTTTCTAGAGCGTATCCCCAGAATGACAAGGGTAAATTCGATTTGCTCATCATAGACCGAACCATGTCCAACAAGGTCATATACCTCCGTTCCGACACACCATTTCTTTGTGGCGTACCCGGAGGTGTGAGCTGAGGTACTATACCTCGGCTTTCCAGATGATCTTCAAACTCCTGGCTCATCACCTCCACGATCAGATCGTAGAAGCTTTATAGTCTTGCCGAGCTGATTCTCAACCTCGTTCTGAAACTCTTTGAACTTTTCAAAAGTTTCCGACTTGTGCCTCATCAAATAGATATATCCATATCTACTCAAGTCGTCGGTAAAGTCACGAAGTACTGATAGCCACCTTTGGCAGTTGTGCTCATTGGTTCACACACATCACTGTGTATCAGTTCCAACAGCTTGGACGCCCTCTCGCAACTCTTTGCGAAAGGAGACTTAGTCATCTTGCCGAGCAAGCATGATTCGCATGTCTCGAATGACCCGAAGTCGGACGAAGTTAGGAGCCCATCATCATGGAGCTTCTTCATGCGTTTCAGACTAATGTGTCCAAGCGGGCAATGCCAGAAGTATGTCGGATTTATCTCATTAGGCTTATGCCTCTTGACATTCACGTTATAGACCGGTTCCTGTTCCAGATTCAATATAAATAACCCATCAACAATGGGTGCATAGCCATGGAACATACCATTCAAATAAAATGAACAACCATTGTCCTTTAAATTGAATTCAAAACCCTGACTCATCAAACATGAGGCAGAAATAATGTTCCGACTAAGTGCAGGAATGTAATAACAATTATTCAATTCCAAAATAAACCCAGAAGGAAGCTAGAGTTGCATCGTGCCGACCTCCAACGCAGCAACTCTTGCTTTGTTGCCGACCCTGATGTCAATCTCCCCTTGTGCCACACGCCTAGTTCTTATCAGCCCCTGCATCGAGTTGCAAATATGAACAACCGATCCAGTATCAAATACCCAAGAGCTACTAGGTATGTCAGCAAGGTAAATGTCTATAACATATGCAACAAGTGTACCTTTGCCTGAAGCAGCATTCCAGGCCTTCTTGCCATGCTCTGCAAGCCACTTGCTACAGTTCCTCTTCCAGTGACCAGTCTCCTTGCAATAATAGCAGATGGTCTTCGAGTCCGATCCTGACTTCGACGCAGCAGCGGAGGTTACCGTCTCCGTGCCCTTTGCCTTAGCCTTTTTCTTGGACCAACTCTTCTTGAACTTAGCCGATTTCTGCACCATCAACACTTGATGTGTGCCTTTCTTAATATCTTTCTCTGCCACTTTGAGCATCCCATGCAATTCAGTGAGCTTCTTATCCATGCCATGCATATGATAGTTTGAGATGAACGTCCCATAGCTGGGCGGAAGAGAACCCAGAACTGCATCAGTAGCCAGCTCATCCAAGAGCGGGAAGCCCAACCGATCCAAAGCTTGCACGTATCCGATCATCTTGATCACATGCGGGCTCAGTGGATCACCTTCCTTCAGCTTGCAATCCATCAAGGATCGCCAGACGTTGAACCTTTCGGTCCTAGCCTATGTCTGAAACATGCTCTTGAGACTCTCGATCATATCGTAAGCCTCAACATTTTTGAAATGCTGTTGCAAATCGGGCTCCATACAAGCCAGCATCGGACAGCTGATCTCTGTTGATTCATCAATGTAACATCCCAAAATTCTAAATTTTGGAATGTTATAATAAACAGATAGATTGGATTGATTGTTTGATTGATTGACTGAAAGTGAGTGGAATTCGAAATCTTTTGAAAATTAAATGAGAGGGAATAAAAGGACTTTCCCAAACTTTCATTTTGCTTTTATGATCTCCATGAATTCAAATTCTTTTCATCACAAAACCCTCGAGAGAAGATGACATGACTTCTTCCATTTATTTAAATGAAAAGGGGTGTTGAAAGTATTTGAATTTCATTCGAGAATATTTTTCCAATTCTGAAACTTTAGGCAACTCAATGATTTTCACGAGAGAAGATAATATGACTTCTTCAAAACAAATGAAATATGAGTTGGGAGTTTCAAAGGATTTATTCAAAGTCCCATTGAAATTATTTTTCAATATTGGAGTTATTTGAGTTTTATTCAAATTATTTTTCTCCAAAAACAAAATATACAGAAAATAGGGTAACATGATTCCCTACATCAGAAAATTGGAGAGAAATAAATTTGAAATCATTTTGGTATTTTAAAAATGATTTTTATTGGATTTTATTAAGACAGTAGCACTTTTTGCTTTATTTAAATTTGTGAGGATTTTATTTGACTTTACAAAAATGTTCACGCGGTAGGAAATCTTTTTCTGAAAATTTTGATATATTATATGCCTATATAAGTTTATTATTTATTTTGGTTTTATTGTTTGTCTGGTAAAAAAACAAAAAACAAAAAACAAAAAAACTTCTAGACCGACCGGGCCGGCCCAGCCAGCCAGCCAGGCCACGGCCCAGCCGGCCCACGCGCCCGCACCGCCGCCTCCGACTCCGGGAGGAGTTCGCCGCCCGCACGCCTCCCGAGCGCCGCCACCGCGCCGTGCCGCCTCCGGTCTCCCCTTGCCCCTCCTCCAAGCCGCGCCCCTCCCCTGGCCTTTATAAGGCGAGACCGCCGCCCCGCCCCTCTCTTCTCGTCCGCCGCCGCCGCACCCCGCACTCGCCGGAGTTGCCGCCGCCACCGAGATTCGTCGCCGATGCCCCGCTCCGCCCCGCCACTCCCGACCGACGCCGCCCCCTCAATCCTCACTGCCGCGCCGCGCCGAGCCCCCTGACGCCTTCGCCGCCGCCGGAGACCCACCGGAGCCGTCGCCCCGTCGATGTCCGAGCCGCCGCCGCCATCTCCCTCGCCGCCGGCAGCCACCGTCGCCGCGGTACGCCTCGCCTTTTCCCTCATACGTTAGATCTACGATTGACGGTTCAGATTAGATCTAGGTTTCATTTTTTTCAAACCAGTATGTTTAGTTAACGAACGTTCGTTCGTTTAGCGTTGGATGTGGATGTTTTCACTATATAAGCCTCGGCAGCGAATGTTCATATATTAGATTTGTTTTTATTGCCAGGGACCCGTTTGTAAGTATTTTTTAATTGCAGTTTAGCCCCTGTTTTTCAAACTAGCACAACTTTTTACTCGTTTGTCCAAATCCAACGAAACCAACGCCCACTTTTTCGTTATGATCCCCTCTATCCAGTTAAACAACTTAAACATGTTTTTGAAAGTTTTAAAATTTGATTTCAAACAGATTTGTATTTGAACTTCTTTTGTTCATAACTTGAGTTCCGTAACTCCGTTTGAGTTGATTCTTTTTGCAAATCGAAGCTCTTGACTAAACTTTCTGATAAGGCCAAATTCACATAATTTTGGTACTGTTAGAAATTGTTTTATGTCGCAAGAGTTATTTGCTTTGTTTTGATGTTTTCCGAACTATCTTCTTCGTTCTTCTCGATCTTTTGAGTGATTGCTTATGTGTGGTTACTATTGCTTGCTTACGATAGATTGACCGGAGTGTGACGAGTAGATCTATCCAGAGTTTTGAGTGCGAATCATCTTCATCAACATTGCAGGCAAGTTCACACTTTGATCATACCCCGTTCATACCCAGTTTTTATTGCATTAGATCTATTTCCTCAAACACTTGCCTGATTAGGATCTAAATAAACTGTGGGTACTGGGAAGTAGTTGAGGTAGTACCTATTACCTGTTTTCTTATCAAACCCTTGGGAGTTACTTCTACGTCGCTTTTATTATTACCATGCTATGCTCGTAGACGTGGATTGGGTTTGAGAGATATTCACGACAGATGTGAGATGTTTATTAATGGTTCAACTTAAGGTGGCAACTAAAACTCACATCTGGGTGGATTGAGGCACCTGGAGAACCCAATGTTGTCTGTATGTATAAGGTCCGCCACCCAGGCTCAAAGGGATCATAAGATTATTCATGCTAGAAACTTCCGTGTGCAGCCACAAGCTATTATGGGCTCTAGCATAGCTGAGTAGGTTACAGGATCTCTTGAAGAGGTGGACTAGCAGATGTAGGGGAAAGTAGGTGTACCGGTCCATCCAGAGTAAAGAGTGATTGTTTCTGAAAGACTGTGTCTCGGTCATCCGTTTCTCAAACATCATGCAGTGCGAGAATCAAGCGGAGGCGATCGAGTCTTGTGGGGAAAAGTGCGCAAACCTCTGCAGAGTGTACAAACTAATCATGGTTAGCCGTGTCCCCGGTTATGGACATCTTGAGTATCTAGTTCTTGGATTATCCCGTTGATCTCATCATGTTACTTTTATTTAATATTGTTGGGTTAATGATGATACTTAATTGGGATTGAGATGCTGTCAACCATCTCAATGTTTCACAACCACCATGATAGTTAAATAAAATTTATTCCTTTGCAGTAGGGAAAAATTGGCTTTTCGCAAAAACATTATAACCATAGAGCTTTTCCACTAGCCATATATGTATGTAGTGATAGCCTTTGTTCATCATTTCTCTATGGTGTGAATTTGCCAGCATATTCCATGTGCTGACCCGTTTTCGGGCTGCAACGTTCATGTTGCAGGATGTCTTACGACGAGTAAGTGATTCGTTAGGGTTACGATTTCTACACTCAACTTTGCCGTTGGTGTTGATGGGAATCCACAACCTTGTTACTTCCGCTATTTTGGATTGAGGTAATAGTATTTACGTTATTTTATACATGTGATTTACCTCTGTTATAAATCCTCGAGTACTGTGTGTGTCAGCATACCGATCCAGGGATGACACTTAAGCACAGAGACTCGATCCATTCGGGTCGGGTCGCTACAAGATGGATCAGAGCACATGTTGACTGTAGGACGTGACCCTAGAAACTGGCAAGCCCATAGGAAGGATTTTCTCAAAAACTTTCCTTTTGAAAAAGATCTTTTACCTCTCTTCTCTTCTGAGTTTATTCAAATATTCCCTTTTAGTGAGACCATGCCCTTTTTCCTTTTGGACCACTCGAAGATTCGACGGATGAGACCACTTCAAGAAGTACAAGATATCGGACAACTAAGACCATTCGGAATGAAGAGGAATTTACCGTGCATTATGATAATGGAAACTACAACGGTTGAAGACTCCGAAGACTGGGAGAATTTGAAGGCTCTGAAGAATTGCCAGATGTGTATGACCTAGGAAGGTTACCCTTATGGAACTTGGCAGACTATGGAAGCTGTCAATACCCGAGATCAAGGTGTATCGGAGAAAGACCGAAACATGGAGAGTTAGAAACTCAAAGTTTTGTCAAGGAAACCCAAAGACAGGAGATACCAGTTATGGAATGAAAGCTCATGGCAGTAACATGGGCATAGACACGGCTGACCATGGTGTTATTACCCATTTATGCTATTGTCACCGTGCGGAGTTAAGCATGCAGATGCATGGAAGGATTGGATGGTAGAAGGCTGATGGAGCACCTATCAGCAAGACGAAGTTTTAACCTTAGCTGGTGTATCACCAGGGTCTGGAGCATTACATCAGGAAGTTTAAAGATGAACCTTCAGGAAGCAGTATTCGACAAGTAAGTGTTTCGTGAAGAACTCAGAACCTAGAAGTTGAAAGTAGCCATGATGGAGGAGCAAAACCTCGAGATAACGGAGACTCGTCAGGAACTGAAGGACAGTAGGATCAGGGTTCATGTCAAGGATGTTGAGACCCAGAAGTTGGAGCGCAACTCCAGAAATATTAAAGGACGTCATGAGAGACTTCGCGTCAACAGAGATGATTTGGCAAAAGAACTTGAGAAGGACAAGCATGATCGGAAGAAGCCATTGGAGGCATGAACAAGACTTGGAGAGTTTGATGACATTGAAGACTTATTGACCTTTAGAAGACCAAACCCCTGTTATACCTACGTTAGATGCGACGTTTGTGAGCTGTCATTTGTTTGTTGTTTTTCCGACAGCCACAATAAAAATCTGTCTTTTCAAAACTATTGTTTGTATTGTGTGCATCCCTCTCGACCTCTCTTATCTCACCCCAAACCCATGGACCCAACAGAGGATGAAGGGAGATGAGCTTGTATTTTCTGGACCAATGAGTCAATTGGAGACGGACCGATGGATTCAGAACATGGAGGATCACATGAAGAATAACCCTATAGTCGGAAGGGATATGACCCGGCATGCTCTTCAATGTTTTGAAAGAGGTGCTGCTACCTGGTGGAGGATGTACCAAACCATCAATGGATGGCAAGGAGTAACCACTTGGAAAGAATTTAAGTGGACTCTACAAAGATCTCGTCTTGTGTCCCAGAAATTGAAGCCTTATGGAAAGGATATGAAGAAACCTTGTGCATACAAGCCTTGTGGAGAAATAGGACACAACCATAAGGAACACAAGGATGAATGCCTAATTGTGAAGGAAGCCACCCAGCTGAAGAATGCCCAACTCGGCAGATCACTTGTTTCTTGTGTGAAGGGACTACCCACTACCCTACTCAGTGTCACATCTACCCCGTGGTACAAAGGACCGTCCAGCAGAAGAAAGAAGCAAGGAAAAGAGCCCTCATGGAAATGTTAGAGGAATCTGTGATGAAGGAAGGGGTGGAGGACACACCCAAAGAAGAACCAAATAAACCCTGCACCAAGTCATGCTATTCATGTGGAGAAGAAGGACACATCTCCCAAAATTGTCTGAATGGGGATTTAGTAGAATTCCCGACAGAGGAAGTAGAGTATGACCCACAGGAAATAGAAGCCCTGATTGGAACGGAAAAGTCCAGGAAGAGAAATAGATTGGATCCCAGGAACAACCCAATTTCTACAAAAAATGACCTGAGTCATATCACATGTTACAGGTGCAAAAATTCAGGACACTACTTCAGTGATTGCCCAAAAGGGAAGATGAGGACCCCAGGAGGCTATATAATCACAAGGAAACCTCGAGATATGTCAGAAGTAATATGTTTCCGTTGTGATGAAGCAGGGCACTTTGCCAGGGAATGCCCCAAGGAGACGGAGACTTGTGGCAAATAGTTGAGTGCAACGAGTAATATAGTAGTAGTAGTGTTGACATTCTTAGTGAGGTGTCGGATTGAGGCATGTAATGGAATGCAGGAGATTGAAATAATTTGAGAATCAATAAAGTTAGCATCATTAGTATTGATTTGGATTTTATGAGTTGTTACTCTATGAAGAAAAGATTTTTGACCATTTTCGAGGATATGAGAAATATGGTCTATGGAAGATTGTGCATTTTAAAGGGGGTAGTACCCTGTGAGGAAACTTGACCCTTGGAAAAAGGTAATGATATTCCACGAAGTGGATGTCGAACAAAATAAGTATGAGTTTTATCTCGATATGTTGGATACCCCAAGAATATGAGGGTATGGAGTATTATTGGATGTAAAGGAGGTAGTCTATGAAATTGGAGACGGAGCATGTCTTCGTATGTTCCCTCTGCGAGGAGTTAAACTATTGGAGTTAAGGGAAAGTTAGCCCCGAGATTTGTAGGACCATACCGAGTTTTGGAACGTATGGGAGAAGTGGCCAACAAGTTGGAGTCACCCGAAGGACTGTCATGAGTTCATGATGTGTTTCACGTTTTCCAGTTGAAGAAGTGCCATGCCGAGATGGCCAATATTCCCCTGTAAGGACGCTTGACCCTGGAAAGGATAATGATGTTCCACGAAGTGGAGTATGGACTTCATAAGTATAAGTTTTATCTCGGTATGTGGGATATCCCACGAGGATGAAGAGTACTATTGGATATAAAGGAGGTATGATGTTGGAAATATGTACCAATGGAAATTCCATGATGAGTCTGAGTAATCATGTCCTAGTGGTGCCAATAGAAGGAAGGAAGACAGTACAATTGGATGGATTTAAGAATACTAGGAAGTTGGATGTTGGATTAATGATCAGTTGCTCGATGATAAGTTCAAGGACTACAAGTGATGAGATGGGCCATAACCCGCAGGCCCAGGACCTGCCAAGAAGCAAGCACACTCTTGTTGAAGGGAAGACCCTGGAAGAAGTTACGATTTTATCGATAGACGATTTTATAGGAGTAACGCAAAACCTGAGAGTTGTGAAGGAACGATAGATGTTTGTTTGGCTTGCAGAATCCATGGATTTATCCGAACTTGGTTCGTCGATAAGAGAAATTCTGCAATGCTTGCAAGGTTGACCGAGTGTTAGAATGCGAGATTCGCTAAACCATATACAAGGTAATGATTTGGGTGCGGAATGGATTGATCACCATACTGACTTACTCTTATTGTTCGCCTTGCTATACGGGATGGTAAATCTGAGTGACTTGCCTATAGTAGAGTGACGACGATTTAAACCTTGTTTAAACCTTAGAATGGTGTAAGTACTTTTTCCCCTTGTACAAGGCAGCTCTTGCCAATAGTAGGTTATACTGTGAGGATCAACCAGACCCATTTCCTGCTGGAGAAACCATAAATTGTTGACCACCAGGAGATGTCGATAGTTGTTTAGTTTGGCGCCAGACCCGTCAGCTACGAAGACCGAGTCATGGAAGAACCTTACCAAGATGAAAGGACAAAAGAATTGAGGAAAAGGTTATGCCGCTACCCAAAGAGCCAGAGAAGGAATTTTTCCGAGAATCTGAGAAGACTGACACTGTCAACAACAAGGATGGAGTATACGAGTTTTGATGGAACCGTAACAATGATTCTAAGGGTGGTAGCACCCCAGACCCTGAGATGATCGATGGATTTTGAGGACACCCCAAACCTAACCTATTTCTTTCTAGCCTCTCCGAATCTCGAGGACGAGATTCATTTTAAGGGTGGTAGGTTTGTAACATCCCAAAATTCTAAATTTTGGAATGTTATAATAAACAGATAGATTGGATTGATTGTTTGATTGATTGACTGAAAGTGAGTGGAATTCGAAATCTTTTGAAAATTAAATGAGAGGGAATAAAAGGACTTTCCCAAACTTTCATTTTGCTTTTATGATCTCCATGAATTCAAATTCTTTTCATCACAAAACCCTCGAGAGAAGATGACATGACTTCTTCCATTTATTTAAATGAAAAGGGGTGTTGAAAGTATTTGAATTTCATTCGAGAATATTTTTCCAATTCTGAAACTTTAGGCAACTCAATGATTTTCACGAGAGAAGATAATATGACTTCTTCAAAACAAATGAAATATGAGTTGGGAGTTTCAAAGGATTTATTCAAAGTCCCATTGAAATTATTTTTCAATATTGGAGTTATTTGAGTTTTATTCAAATTATTTTTCTCCAAAAACAAAATATACAGAAAATAGGGTAACATGATTCCCTACATCAGAAAATTGGAGAGAAATAAATTTGAAATCATTTTGGTATTTTAAAAATGATTTTTATTGGATTTTATTAAGGCAGTAGCACTTTTTGCTTTATTTAAATTTGTGAGGATTTTATATGACTTTACAAAAATGTTCACGCGGTAGGAAATCTCTTTCTGAAAGTTTTTATATATTATATGCCTATATAAGTTTATTATTTATTTTGGCTTTATTGTTTGTCTGATAAAAACAAAAAACAAAAAAACTTCTAGACCGACCGGGCCGGCCCAGCCGGCCCACGCGCCCGCACCGCCGCCTCCGACTCCGGGAGGAGTTCGCCGCCCGCACGCCTCCCGAGCACCGCCACCGCGCCGTGCCGCCTTCGGTCTCCCCTTGCCCCTCCTCCAAGCCGCGCCCCTCCCCTGGCCTTTATAAGGCGAGACCGCCGCCCCGCCCCTCTCTTCTCGTCCGCCGCCGCCGCACCCCGCACTCGCCGGAGTTGCCGCCGCCACCGAGATTCGTCGCCGATGCCCCGCTCCGCCCCGCCACTCCCGACCGACGCCGCCCCCTCAATCCTCACTGTCGCGCCGCGCCGAGCCCCCTGACGCCTTCGCCGCCGCCGGAGACCCACCGGAGCCGTCGCCCTGTCGACGTCCGAGCCACCGCCGCCATCTCCCTCGCCGCCGGCAGCCACCGTCGCCGCGGTATGCCTCGCCTTTTCCCTCATCCGTTAGATCTAGGATTGACGGTTCAGATTAGATCTAGGTTTCATTTTTTTTCAAACCAGTATGTTTAGTTAACGAACGTTCGTTCGTTTAGCGTTGGCAGTGGATGTTTTCACTATATAAGCCTCGGCAGCGAACGTTCATATATTAGATTTGTTTTTATTGCCAGGGACCCGTTTGTAAGTATTTTTTAATTGCAGTTTAGCCCCTGTTTTTCAAACTAGCACAACTTTTTACTCGTTTGTCCAAATCCAACGAAACCAACGCCCACTTTTTCGTTATGATCCCCTCTATCCAGTTAAACAACTTAAACATGTTTTTGAAAGTTTTAAAATTTGATTTCAAACAGATTTGTATTTGAACTTCTTTTGTTCATAACTTGAGTTCCGTAACTCCGTTTGAGTTGATTCTTTTTGCAAATCGAAGCTCTTGACTAAACTTTCTGATAAGGCCAAATTCACATAATTTTGGTACTGTTAGAAATTGTTTTATGTCGCAAGAGTTATTTGCTTTGTTTTGATGTTTTCCGAACTATCTTCTTCGTTCTTCTCGATCTTTTGAGTGATTGCTTATGTGTGGTTACTATTGCTTGCTTACGATAGATTGACCGGAGTGTGACGAGTAGATCTATCCAGAGTTTTGAGTGCGAATCATCTTCATCAACATTGCAGGCAAGTTCACACTTTGATCATACCCCGTTCATACCCAGTTTTTATTGCATTAGATCTATTTCCTCAAACACTTGCCTGATTAGGATCTAAATAAACTGTGGGTACTGGGAAGTAGTTGAGGTAGTACCTATTACCTGTTTTCTTATCAAACCCTTGGGAGTTACTTCTACGTCGCTTTTATTATTACCATGCTATGCTCGTAGACGTGGATTGGGTTTGAGAGATATTCACGACAGATGTGAGATGTTTATTAATGGTTCAACTTAAGGTGGCAACTAAAACTCACATCTGGGTGGATTGAGGCACCTGGAGAACCCAATGTTGTCTGTATGTATAAGGTCCGCCACCCAGGCTCAAAGGGATCATAAGATTATTCATGCTAGAAACTTCCGTGTGCAGCCACAAGCTATTATGGGCTCTAGCATAGCTGAGTAGGTTACAGGATCTCTTGAAGAGGTGGACTAGCAGATGTAGGGGAAAGTAGGTGTACCGGTCCATCCAGAGTAAAGAGTGATTGTTTCTGAAAGACTGTGTCTCGGTCATCCGTTTCTCAAACATCATGCAGTGCGAGAATCAAGCGGAGGCGATCGAGTCTTGTGGGGAAAAGTGCGCAAACCTCTGCAGAGTGTACAAACTAATCATGGTTAGCCGTGTCCCCGGTTATGGACATCTTGAGTATCTAGTTCTTGGATTATCCCGTTGATCTCATCATGTTACTTTTATTTAATATTGTTGGGTTAATGATGATACTTAATTGGGATTGAGATGCTGTCAACCATCTCAATGTTTCACAACCACCATGATAGTTAAATAAAATTTATTCCTTTGCAGTAGGGAAAAATTGGCTTTTCGCAAAAACATTATAACCATAGAGCTTTTCCACTAGCCATATATGCATGTAGTGATAGCCTTTGTTCATCATTTCTCTATGGTGTGAATTTGCCAGCATATTCCATGTGCTGACCCGTTTTCGGGCTGCAACGTTTCATGTTGCAGGATGTCTTACGACGAGTAAGTGATTCGTTAGGGTTACGATTTCTACACTCAACTTTGCCGTTGGTGTTGATGGGAATCCACAACCTTGTTACTTCCGCTATTTTGGATTGAGGTAATAGTATTTACGTTATTTTATACATGTGATTTACCTCTGTTATAAATCCTCGAGTACTGTGTGTGTCAGCATACCGATCCAGGGATGACACTTAAGCACAGAGACTTGATCCATTCGGGTCGGGTCGCTACAATCAATGAGCTTCTGGTAGGCATTCTTAGTTGTGGCACTAGCATTATCGGCAGGTTCCTCTGGAAGTGGATCCTCTAGAACATGTTCCTTTTTATCATGCTTGAGAACAATTCTCAGATTTCTATACCAGGTGGTAAAGTTTGTTCCATTTAGTTTATCCTTTTCCAAAATATATTTCAATGCAAAGTTGGGTTGAGCAGGTGGTGCCATTGATCTACAACAGAAAATATGCAATCACTAAGCAATGTGTTTATGTAGAGTAATTCAAGCCTGAACAGAAATACTCCCACTGAAGTTAGCATCCCTCCGCAAACTCTCAGTGATTCAGGATCCGACTAGCACATGCGACTATTGAGCTTTAGCATCACTGCTAGACAACATGCCTATCCGGTAAGCAACTCCTTGCTAATCGTATCTCTATACGACTCCTGTCGGTCGGGAAGGTATCTCACACCCGGCCCCCAACCTTCTTTGCCACAAGGCCCAAAACCATTTTGATAGCCTTGTCAAGTTAACCTGATGCAATGCATGTTCGTGTCCGACACGAACCCTTCGGTTCAAGGACACCCAGCAGCACCCCAATTTTATGAGCCCACTACTAGACGTACTTGACATGCGAAGGTGCAACATCGGGGATGGAAAATTGCTTGATATTAACGAGGGATCTTTCTACCATTCTAACATGCATAGAAACAAAGAAGCATAACAATCACAAATAAACATATATTGTGAAATAGTATGGCTCCTTCATGGATGTTCTTCCAGGTCGGCTCTGACTCCGATGACCATCTAGGAACTCCATCTTGTTTGTCACGCCCGGACGCCCAGCCACCAACCTGATATCTATTATCCAACTACTGCAACTAGTAATGAATTTTACATAGGGTCACAAGTCGACACGCAGGTTGTTATACAATATAATGACAACACTTTGGCTCCTGCCGGCTGACAAACATGACACGCAGGCCATGTATAATTACACACATGCATCACATACACATGAGCCATACTATTCACATCAAACCTGCAAAACAAAGTTATGCATAGAATCGCATTCTACCGGTTTGTGTGTCGGGTACGAAATACACGGCGCTACGCACTCGGCGTTTTCGGAAATCACAGATCATATCTGAACTCCGTTCACGCCGAATTTTCTGATTTGGCCGATCTTATCGATCATCGTGAATCCCATTCGGATTTACGTTTCACTGTTAACCCCGATGGCGGATAACCGACCGGTAGGGGTAGATCGTGTCACGTCCTCATCGATCCCGACTAACAGAAAACATAGCCTCAACGATCCCCATGTGCAGTTGACCACATCAACCATGCACATAGTCGATCTCATCAATGATGACAGATCTCATCTACCGCCTCCACATATCTAATATGCATACGATCTGAATCCCAATCCTATAGCAGAGGCTCTGATACCACTGTTGGGTTCTACGGTAGGGTGCATCGACTGCAAATTAAAATTTTCCTGCACGCAGAACTCCCAGGAACATGCTACGAGAGATGGATCACGGTTCGTTACCACTAGACGCGCGGTGTCGTACGGTGGAAGAAGAGTTGGGGTAGCTCGTCCGCGTGGTTCGTCTCCTCCTAGTCCGATCTCCCTCGAACAGTCAGTCGTCGGTTCCCACGTATAGGTTCGCCGGAGCGGCGCAAGTGCATCGCCTCTAACGGTATCCGCGCGTGCAGGAGGAACGTCGTGCGGCGGACTGCTAGGTCCGATCACACAACCGACAGCGAGTGGAGGTGTCTATTCGCAACACATGCAAACCCTAGTGACAGCGCCGAAGCGGTCAACCGCATGAGTGTGCCGCACCCCACTTTATATAGGCATCTGTCGTGGGCTTGGGCCTCGCAAGGATCCTAAAGCCCACAAGTCTACTCGGCCACAATCCGAATACAGCTCAGACCACATCCGACCAGTGTCCTCGGATCCAACCTCGTAGGTTCCTTCCCTTAAGCGCACGACCCCTTAGGTTCAAGCCGGCTTGGTCGCAGTTCGGATCACCTCCGAACTGCACGGTTGGTAGCCGCCTCTAGCAAGGCATGCCGAACACCAAGCAGACTATGAAGCTGGTTAGCGAACATGTACATCACACTTCCATTCCTTTTGCCACACGATATATGTCGTCGAGCTCAAGGTGAGTCTGTCATCCTTGTGTTAGCCCGGCCTCTTTCTCGTTCCAGTGATGCCGACCACAAACCGGATTATCTCATAATTCATGTCGCATGGCCATGCTTATCTTGGTCGGATCACATGAGGGGCCCAGAGTATATCTCTCCTGATCGGAGTGACAAATCCCATCTCGCAGCATGGGTCTAGACAAACCCAAAACCTACCTTTGTAACTACCCTGTTATGGAGTAGCGTTTGGTCGGCCCAAAGCAAGTTTGTCACCATCCCGAGTACATGCGTCAGCTCAGGTCTTAGGACATAGAACGTATGTTGTACTAGAGACTCACAGATGACATATTGCTGCGCCTCATAGTTGGGTCTGTCTGACTCGGACCTTATCTCGACTCGGATCCGACTACGTCGAATCCGACCAGATCCTTCCAAGTCCATATTATCCGGTTAGCATCCAATGCTCCATGGCTAGTGAGACCAAGCCATCGACCGTGTCATATGCTAGTCTAGTTGGTTGCGCGTCCACACAACCCTTTTGACTAGGGACAGATACTAAACGTCGCCGACGGTGATGGTGGATCCCTCCCACGAGCCTTTCAGCGGAGCCACCGGCGGCGCTCGGCATGAGTGCGAGGCACGAAGGAGCTGGCGGCGCTGGTGGGCGATTCGAGTGGCGTCTGTTTCTCCGGCGGGCGGTGAGCTGCTACCTCTTGAGCTTGCGTTGGTTCTTCCCTTGAAGAGGAAAGGGTGATGGAGCAAAGTAGAGTAAGTGTTTCCCTCGGCTTTTGAGAACCAAGGTATCAATCTAGTAGGAGACAACGCAGCAAGCCACCGAATACCTGCACAAACAAACACCAACTTGCACCCAATGCGATAAAGGGGTTGTCAATCCCTTCACGGTTATTTGCAAAGTGAGATCTGATATAGATGGATAAACGGTAAAGTAATATTTTTGGTATTTTTGGTTTACGGAATGAAAAGTAAAAGATTGCAAAGAAAGTAAATAGGAAATTAAAATTGTAGATCGTAAACTTATATGATGGAAAATAAACCCGGGGGCCATAGGTTTCACTAGAGGCTTCTCTCAAGATAGAAAATATTATGGTGGGTGAACAAATTACTGAAGAGCAATTGATTGAAAAGCTCAAAGTTATGATTATATCTAAGGCAATGATCATGAATATAGGCATCACGTCCGTGTCAAGTAGACCGACTTCTGCCTGCATCTACTACTATTACTCCACACATCGACCGACTCCTGCCTGCATCTAGAGTGTTAAGTTCATAAGAACAGAGTAACGCATTAAGTAAGATGACATGTTGTAGCGGGATAAAGTCAATCAATATGATAAAACTCCATCTTGTTATCCTCGATAGCAACAATACAATACGTGTCGGTTCCCCTTCTGTCACTAGGATCGAGCACCGCAAGATTGAATCCAAAGCTAAGCACTTCTCCCATTGCAAGAAAAACCAATCTAGTTGGCCAAACCAAATCGATAGTTCGAAGAGACTTGCAAAGATATCAAATCATGCATATAAGAATTCAGAGAAGATCCAAATAATATTCATAGATAAGCTTATCATAAATCCACAATTCATCGGATCTCGGCAAACACACCGCAAAAGAGTATTACATCGAATAGATCTCCAAGAACATCGAGGAGAACTTTGTATTGAGAACCAAAGAGAGAGAAGAAGCCATCTAGCTACTAGCTATGGACCCATGGGTCGGTGGAGTCATGAGGGCCCCACAAGGGTGGGGGCGCGCCCTACCCACTGGGCGCGCCTCCCGACCTTATGGCCGCCTCGTGGCTTTCCTGACATGCACTTCAAGCCCTCTGGATGTCTTCTGGTCCAAGAAAAATCATCGCGAAAGTTTCATTCTGTTTGGACTCCATTTGGTATTCCTTTTCTGCGAAACACTAAAACAAGGAAAAAAACAGAAACTGACACTGGGCTCTAGGTTAATAGGTTAGTCCCAAAAATCATATAAAATAGCATATTAATGCATATAAAACATCCAAAACAGATAATATAATAGCATGGAACAATAAAAAATTATAGATACCTTGGAGATGTATCAGGCATCCCCAAGCTTAATTCCTACTTGTCCTCGAGTAGGTAAATGATAAAAACAGATTTTTTATGTGGAATGCTGGCTAACATGCTCATCTCATATATATTTTTATTTATAGGATGGACATTTTGACTTTTTATATGGTTCAAGCAATAGTCTTGTTTTGACATGAGGACTTTAATACTCAAGCATATCAACAAGCAACCATGTCTTTCAAAATATCAACGCTAAAATAAGTTATCCCTAGCCCATTATGCTCAATCATTGATCCATTCATGAAACACACTCGCATATTAGCTACACCCAATGCTCAAGTACGGTCATAGTGCCCCTTAGTTGGTGCTTTATAAGAGAAGATGGAGACTCAAATAAAAATAAAAATTGCATAAAGTAAAAGAAAGGCCCTTCACGGAGAGAAGTAGGGATTTGTAGAAGTGGCAGAGGTCAAAGCGAAAAAGATAGAGATAAAAACATTTTGGGAGGCATGCCTTTCCTGTCAACGAGAACGATCGAGTAGTTCCCAATACTTTCCATGCTAGATATATCTTAAGCGGTTCCCAAACAGAAATTAAAGTTTATTCCTTTTTCAACCATACTTTCACTCTCCATGGCTAGCCGTATCCACAGGTGCCTTCCATACCAACACTTTCCAAGGAATTTATTATTTGACAATATAAAGTAAATTCATTTTTCACTTCGGGACTAGGCATCCCTAATACCTTTGCCTTACTCTCGTGCAATGACAAGTGAATAAACACTCATCGTGAGAATAACATATCTAGCATGGAAATATATTAGCCACCCCTACCGTTTCATGAGTGGTATGAGCACATAAAAGAGAAATTTATTTTCAAAATTAGAGATGGCACATACAAATTTGCTTAGAACGGCAAAATAATACCACATATAGGACGGAATGGTGGACTCATGTGGAAAAACTGGTTTAGAGGATTTTGGATGCACAAGTAGTGATCATACTTAGTGCAAAATGAAGGCTAGCAAAAGATTGAGAAGCGACCAACCAAGAAACGAAAAATATCATTAGTGAGCATTGAGCATAATTAACACCGAATAATGCACCACGAGTAGGATGTAATTTCATTGCATAACTATTGACTTTCGTGCTTGCATAGGGAATCACAAACCTTAACACCAATATTCTTACTAAAGCATAATTACTCATCAACATGACTCACATATCACATCGTCATATCTCAAAACTATTACAAGGAATCAAGTTTATTTTGTCCAATGGTCTTCATGAAAGTCTTATTATATCCTTCTTGGATATCTATCACTTTGGGACTAGTTTTCATATGTTGTTTTTGATAAGCTCAAACAAATATAAGTGAAGATCATGAGCATGATATTTCTTTCTTTCAAATTAATTTAAGTGAAGCAAGAGAGAATTTCTTAAAAAATTCACTAACTCTCAAATAAATCTAAGTGAAGCAAGAGAGCATTTCTTCAAAAATACTAAAGCACACTGTGCTCAAAAAGATATAAGTGAAGCACTAGAGCAATTCCATAGCTCATAAAGATTTAAGTGAAGCATAGAGAGCAATTCTAACAAGTCATGGCATAATTTTGGCTCTCTCAAATAGGTGTGTCCAGCAAAGATTCATGACTTAGAATAAAAAGCAAAAAAGCAAAGACTCATATCATACAAGACGCTTCAAGCAAAACTCATAGTATGTGACGAATAAAAACATAGCTTCGAGTAAAATACCGATGGTCGTTAGAAGAAAGAGGGGATGCCACTCGGGGCATCCCCAAGCTTAGTTGCTTGGTTCTCTTTGGATAATAGTTTGGGATCCCATGGGCATCCCCAATATTAGGCTCTTATTACTCCTTATTCCTTCATCCATCGTAACATCATCCCAAACTTGAAAACTTCAATCACACAGAACTCAACAAAACCTTTGTGAGATCCGTTAGTATAAGAAAACAAGTCACTACTATAAGTACTGTTGCAACCCATTCATATTTTATTTTGCATTATATCTACTATATCACAACTTTTCTATGGCAAAAAGTCTTCAAAGAAAATCATAGAATCATCAAAACAAGCACACAACACAAAGAAAGCAGAATCTGTCAAAAACAGAACAGTCTGTAGCAATCTGGATATTTCGAATATTTATGGAACTCCAAAAATTCTAAAAAATTAGGAACGCGTGAGAAATTTGTATATAAATCTTCTACAAAAATAATTGGTATTTTATCACGCTTGTGTTAAAAATGAGAATTATTTTCGTGAGCGCAAAAGTTTTTGTTTTTCAGCAAGATCAAATCAACTATCACGCAAGAAGATCCTAAAGGCCTTACTTGGTACAAACACTAATTAAAACACACACAAAACAATCATAACAGTAGCATAATTTTACAAACACTCAAGAACAAAAAGCAAAAGACAAAAATAAATTTTATTCATTGGGTTGCCTCCCAACAAGCACTATCGTTTTACGCCCCTAGCTAGGCATAAAGCAAGGATCTAAGTTTTGTCATCTTTGTTTCTAGATCCATAAGATGCCCTCATGATTGATTCATATGGTGGCCTAATTCTTGTTCTTGGGAAGTGTTCCATACCCTTCCTTACTGGAAATTGAAATTTAATATTGCCTTCTTTCATATCAATCACGGCACCAATAGTACGTAAAAACGGTCTACCAAGAATAATTGGACAAGATGGATTGCAATCAATATCAAGAACAATAAAATCTATGGGCACATAATTCCTATTTTCAAGAATAAGAACATCATTAATTCTTCCCATAGCCATTTTTATAGTAGAATCCGCCAAGTGCAAATTTAAAGAACATTCTTCAATATCGGTAAGACCAAGCACATCACATAGAGATTTCGGAATTGTAGAAACACTAGCACCCAAGTCACATAAAGCAAAACACTCATAATTTTTAATCTTGACTTTGATAGTAGGTTCCCATTCATCATGTAATTTTCTAGGAATTGAAACCTCTAATTCCAACTTTTCTTCTAAAGCTTTCATCATAGCATCAACAATATGTTTAGTAAAAGCTTTATTTTGTTCATAAGCACGGGTGAATTTATCATAGATTGCAACAAAGAAATACAATCAACCAAAGAGCAACTATCATAACTAAAGTCTTTGTAATCCAAAAGAGTGGGCACATCACTAGTTAAAGTTTTGACCTCTTCAAACCCACTTTTATCAATTTTCTCAACAAGATTTTCACCCTCCAAATTATCGGGACACCTTCTAGCTAAAGTTGACTCTTCGTCAGTCCATTTTTGATTAATCTTAATTTTACTAAACAAGGAATCAATAGAAGAAACACCAATCATTTTAAGATGTTCATCACTTTTATGAAAGCAATCACTAGAAAACATTTTTTCTAAAAATTCCCTTCTAGCTCTAAGCATAGCGGTTCTTTTCTTACTTTCATACAAAGAAACATAAAGATCTTTAATTGATTCCTCAACCTTAGGCACAAAAATTTTCATATTGATATTTTCTACATCATGAGAAATTCTATCAACACTTCTAGACAAATCATCAATCTTATTCAACTTTTCTTCCATTGTAGCATTGAAAACTTTTTGAGTGTTGATAAATTCTTTAATATTATTCTCAAGATTAGAGGTGTTCCTATTATTATTAAAAGAAGGATTACTATAGGAATTACCATAATTATTAGAGTAATTACTAGGAAAAGGCCTAGGATTAAAATTACCTCTATAAGCATTGTTATTGAAATTGTTTCGCGAGATAAAATTCACATCTACGGCATCACTATTTTGATCAATCAAAGTAGACAAAGGCAAATCATTAAAATCAATAGGAGCGGTTTTATTAGCAACCAATTTCATAAGAGCATCAACTTTTTCACTCAAAGAAGAAATTTCTTCAACCGAATTAACTTTTTTACTAGTAGGAGCTCTTTCGGCATGCCATCGTGAATAATTTGCCATAATATTATCAACCAATTTGGTGGCTTCATCCAAAGTAATTTTCATAAAAGTACTACCCGCGGCGGAATCTAAAAGATTACGAGAAACAAAATTCAACGCCGCATAAATTTTTTGTATGATCATCCAAAGATTTAACCCATGAGTTGGGCAATTCCTTAGCATCATTTTCATGTTTTCCCAAGATTGTGCAACATGCTCATGTTCAAGTTGCTTGAAATGCATAATCTGGGTTCTAAGGGAAATATTTTTTGTGGGCGGAAAATACTTAGTAATAAAAGCATCTTTGCACTAATTTCAAGAATCAATACTGTTGCGAGGCAAAGAAGAAAACCAAATTTTTGCATGATCTCGCAAAGAAAACGGAAATAATTTCATCTTAACAACATCATTGTCCACATATTTTTTCTTTTGCATATCGCATAATTCCACGAATGTGTTAAGATGGGACGCGACATCCTCATTAGGAGTACCGGAAAATTGATCTTCCATAACAAGATTCAACAAAGCGGTATTAATATCACAAGACTCCGCACTAGTGGCGGGAGGAGCAATCGGAGTGCCAATAAAATCATTGTTGTTGGTATTTGAGAAATCACACAACTTGGTGTTCTCTTGAGTCATTGTGACTACGCAACAAGATTGCACTCAAAAACAGATCCGGCAAGAAAATGGCGAACGAGAAAGAGGGCGAATAAAATGACAATTCTTTGTGAAGTGGGGGAGAGGAAAACGATAGGCAAATGGCAAATAATGTAAATTTCAAGGAGATGAGATTTGTGATTAGGAACCTGGTAGATGTTGATTATGTATCCCCGGCAACAGCGCCAGAAATTCCTTTTGATGTCCGCTAAAACTACGTCGGTATTTCCCCAAAGAGGAAGGGATGATGCAGCACAACAGCGGTAGGTATTTCCCTCAGTGATGATACCAAGGTTATCGAACCAGTAGGAGAACCACGCAACACTACGTGAACGGCACCTGCACACAAATAACAAATACTCGCAACCCGACGTGTTAAAGGGGTTGTCAATCCCTTTCGGGTACCGGTGCCAGAAATTGGCACGTGGACGGGAGAAATTTGTAATAAATTGATAGATCGAACGCCAAATAAAATAAAGTGCAGCAAGGTATTTTTGTAATTTTGGTTTAATAGATCTGAAAATAAAATAAAATAAAAATAGATCGCAAAGGCAAATATATTAAAGAAGAGACCCGGGGGCTGTAGATTTCACTAGTGGCTTCTCTCGAGAAAAATAGAAAACAGCGGGTAAACGAATTACTGTTGGGCAATTGATAAAACTTCAAATAATCATGATGATATCCAGGCAATGATCATTATATAGGCATCACGTCCAAGATTAGTAGACCGACTCCTGCCTGCATCTACTACTACTACTCCACACATCGGCCGCTATCCAGCATGCATCTAGTTGATACGTCTCCAACGTATCTATAATTTTTGATTGCTCCATGCTATATTATCTACTGTTTTGGACAATATTGGGCTTTATTATCCACTTTTATATTATTTTTGGACTAACCTATTAACCGGAGGCCCAGCCCAGAATTGCTGTTTTTTGCCTATTTCAGAGTTTCGCAGAAAAAGAATATCAAACGGAGTCCAAACGGAATGAAACCTTCGGGAGCGTGATTTTTGGAACGAACATGATCCAGGAGACTTGGACCCTACATAAGAGAAGCTTCCAGGAGGCCACGAGGTAGGGGGCACGCCCACCACCCCCAGGGCGCGTCCTCCACCCTCGTGGGCCCCACGTTGCTCCACCGACGTACTTCTTCCTCCTATATATACCTACGTACCCCCAAACGATCAGATACGGAGCCAAAAACCTAATTCCACCACCGCAACCTTCTGTACCCACGAGATCCCATCTTGGGGCCTGTTCCGAAGCTCCGCCGGAGGGGGCATCCATCACGGAGGGCTTCTACATCAACACCATAGCCTCTCCGATGAAGTGTGAGTAGTTTACCTCAGACCTTCGGGTCCATAGTTATTAGCTAGATGGCTTCTCTCTCTTTTTGGATCTCAATACAATGTTCTCCCCCTCTCTCGTGGAGATCTATTCGATGTAATCTTCTTTTTGCGGTGTGTTTGTTGAGACCGATGAATTGTGGGTTTATGATATGGTTTATCTATGAACAATATTTGAATCTTCTCTGAATTCTTTTATGTATAATTGGTTATCTTTGCAAGTCTCTTCGAATTATCAGTTTGGTTTGGCCTACTAGATTGATCTTTCTTGCAATGGGAAAAGTGCTTAGCTTTGGGTTCAATCTTGCGGTGTCCTTTCCCAGTGACAGTAGGGGCAGCAAGGCACGTATTGTATTGTTGCCATCGAGGATAACAAGATGGGGTTTTTTATCATATTGCATGAATTTATCCCTCTACATCATGTCATCTTGCTTAAGGCGTTACTCTGTTTCCATGAACTTAATACTCTAGATGCATGCTGGATAGCGGTCGATGAGTGGAGTAATAGTAGTAGATGCAGGCAGGAGTCGGTCTACTTGTCTCGGACGTGATGCCTATATACATGATCATACCTAGATATTCTCATAACTATGCTCAATTCTGTCAATTGCTCAACAGTAATTCATTCACCCACCGTAAAATACTTATGCTCTTGAGAGAAGCCACTAGTGAAACCTATGGCCCCCGGGTCTATCTTCATCATATTAATCTTCCAACACTTTGTTATTTCCTTTGCTTTTTATTTTACTTTGCATCTTTATCACAAAAATACCAAAAATATTATCCTATCATATCTATCAGATCTCACTCTCGTAAGTGACCGTGAATGGATTGACAACCCCTTATCGCGTTGGTTGAGAGGATTTATTTGTTTTGTGTAGGTGCGAGGGACTCGCGCGTAGCCTCCTACTGGATTGATACCTTGGTTCTCAAAAACTGAGGGAAATACTTACGCTACTTTGCTGCATCACCCTTTCCTCTTCAAGGGAAAACCAACGCAGTGCTCAAGAGGTAGCAAGAAGGATTTCTGGCGCCGTTGCCGGGGAGGTCTACGCAAAAGTCAACATACCAAGTACCCATCACAATCCCTTATCTCCCGCATTACATTATTTTCCATTTGCCTCTCATTTTCCTCTCCCCCACTTCACCCTTGCCGTTTTATTCGCCCTCTCTTTTTCGTTCGCCTCTTTTTCGCTTGCTTTTCGTTCGTGCGTGTGTTGGATTGCTTGTTCGTCACGATGGCTCAAGATAATACCAAATTATGTGACTTTACCAATACCAACAATAATGATTTCCTTAGCACTCCGATTGCTCCTCTTACCAATACTGAATCTTGTGAAATCAATGCTGCTTTGTTGAATCTTGTCATGAAAGATCAATTTGCCGGCCTTCCTAGTGAAGATGCCGCTACTCATCTAAATAGCTTCGTTGATTTGTGTGATATGCAAAAGAAGAAAGATGTTGATAATGATATTGTTAAGTTGAAGCTATTTCCTTTTTCGCTTAGAGATCGTGCTAAAGCTTGGTTTTCGTCTTTGCCTAAAAATAGTATTGATTCTTGGAACAAGTGCAAATATGCTTTTATCTCTAAGTATTTTCCTCCCGCTAAGATCATCTCTCTTAGAAACGATATTATGAATTTTAAGCAACTTGATCATGAACATGTTGCACAAGCTTGGGAGAGGATGAAATTAATGATACGTAATTGCCCTACTCATGGTTTGAATTTGTGGATGATTATACAAAATTTTTATGCCGGATTGAATTTTGCTTCTAGAAATCTTTTAGATTCAGCCGAGGGAGGCACTTTTATGGAAATCACTTTAGGAGAAGCCAGTAAACTCCTAGATAATATTATGGTTAATTATTCTCAATGGCACACTGAAAGATCTACTAATAAAAAAGTGCTTGCGATAGAAGAAATTAATGTTTTGAGTGGAAAGATGGATGAACTTATGAAATTATTTGCTAGTAAGAGTGTTTCTTCTGATCCTAATGATATGCCTTTGTCTACTTTGATTGAGAATAATAATGAATCTATGGATGTGAATTTTGTTGGCAGGAATAATTTTGGTAACAACGCGTATAGGGGAAACTTTAATCCTAGGCCTTATCCTAGTAAGTCCTCTAATAATTATGGTAATTTCTACAACAACTCTTATGGAAATTTTAATAAGATGCCCTCTGAATTTGAGACTAGTGTTAAAGAGTTTATGAATTCGTAAAAGAATTTCAATGCTTTGCTTAAAGAGAAATTGCTTAAAGTTGATGAATTGGCTAGGAACGTTGATAGAATTTCTCTTGATGTTGATTCCTTAAAGCTTAGATCTATTCCTCCTAAGCATGATATCAATGAGTCTCTCAAAGCCATGAGAATTTCCATTGATGAGTGCAAGGAAAGAACCGCTAGGATGCGTGCTAAGAAAGATTGCTTTATGAAAGCGTGTTCTTCAAATTTCTATGAAAATAAAGATGAAGATCTAAAAGTTATTTATGTGTCCCCTATTAAATATTTGTTTTGCAATATTAATCTTGATAATGATGGGACTGAATATGATCCACCTTTACCTAGAAGGCATTCCAAAAATTCGGAGTTTTTAGATCTTGATGCTAAATTTGATAAAAGTGGGATTGAAGAAATCAAAACCCTAGATGCTAATAAACCCACTATTTTGGATTTCCAGGAATTTAATTATGAAAATTGCTGTTTGATTGATTGTATTTTCTTGTTGCAATCTGTGCTAAATTCTCCTCATGCTTATAGTCAAAATAAAGCGTTTACTAAACATATCGTTGATGCCTTGATGCAATCTTATGAAGAAAAGCTTGAGTTGGAAGTTTCTATTCCTAGAAAACTTTATGATGAGTGGGAACCAACTATTAAAATTAAAATTAAGGATCATGAGTTCTATGCTTTATGTGATTTGGGTGCTAGTGTTTCCACTATTCCCAAAACTTTGTGCGATTTGCTAGATTTCCGTGATTTTGATGATTGCTCTCTAAACTTGCACCTTGCGGATTCCACTATTAAGAAACATATGGGAAGAATTAATGATGTTCTTATTGTTGCAAATAGGAATTATGTGCCCGTAGATTTTATCGTTCTTGATATAGATTGCAATCCTTCATGTCCTATTATTCTTGGTAGACCTTTCCTTAGAACGATTGGTGCAATTATTGATATGAAGGAAGGGAATATTAGATTCCAATTTCCATTAAAGAAAGGCATCGAACACTTCCCTAGGAAGAAAATAAAATTACCATATGAATCTATTATGAGAGCCACTTATGGATTGCCTACCAAATATGGCAATACCTAGATCTATCCTTGCTTTTATGCCTAGCTAGGGGCGTTAAACGATAGCGCTTGTTGGGAGGCAACCCAATTTTGTTTTTAGTTTTTTTTTTGCTTTTTTCTTCTGTTTAGGAATAAATCTTTGGTCTAGCCTCTGGTTAGATGTGTTTTTATGTTTTAATTAGTGTTTGTGCCAAGTTAAACCTATAGGATCTTCTTGGATAATAGTTATTTGATCTTGCAGAAATTTCCCGAAACTTTCTGTTCACGAAAACAATTGTTAAAAATCATCAGAACATGATAAAATACTGATTCAAATTGCTGCTGATCAATAAACAAATTTCCTAGGTCGTACTATTTTGGCTGATATTTTGGAGTTCCAGAAGTTTCCGTTAGTTACAGATTACTACAGACTGTTCTGTTTTTGACAGATTCTGTTTTTCATGTGTTGTTTGCTTATTTTGATGAATCTATGGCTAGTAAAATAGTTTATAAACCATAGAGAAGTTGGAATACAGTAGGTTTAACACCAATATAAATAAAGAATGAGTTCATTACAGTACCTTGAAGTGGTCTTTTGTTTTCTTTCGCTAACGGAGCTCACGAGATTTTCTGTTGAGTTTTGTGTTGTGAAGTTTTCAAGTTTTGGGTGAAAGATTTTGATGGATTATGGAACAAGGAGTGGCAAGAGCCTAAGCTTGGGGATGTCCATGGCACCCCCAAGATAATCTAAGGACACCAAAAATCCAAAGCTTGGGGATGCCCCGGAAGACATCCCCTCTTTCGTCTACTTCCATCGGTAACTTTACTTGGAGCTATATTTTTATTCACCACATGATATGTGTTTTGCTTGGAGCGTCTTGTATGATTTGAGTCTTTGCTTTTTAGTTCACCACAATCATCCTTGCTGTACACACCTTTTGTGAGAGCCATACATGATTTGGAATTTGTTATAATATTCTTTGTGCTTCACTTATATCTTTTGAGTTATATAGTTTTGCTCTAGTACTTCACTTATATCTTTTAGAGCACGGTGGTGGATTTGTTTTATAGAAACTATTGATCTCTCATGCTTCACTTAGATTATTTTGAGAGTCTTAAATAGCATGGTAATTTGCTTAAATAATCCTAATATGCTAGGTATTCAAGATTAGTAAAAACTTTCTTATAAGTGTGTTGAATACTAAGAGAAGTTTGATGCTTGATGATTGTTTTGAGATATGGAGGTAATAATATCAAAGTCATGCTAGTTGAGTAGTTGTGAATTTGAGAAATGCTTGTGTTGAAGTTTGCAAGTCCCGTAGCATGCACGTATGGTAAACGTTATGTAACAAATTTGAAACATGAGGTGTTCTTTGATTGTCCTCCTTATGAGTGGCGGTTGGGGACGAGCGATGGTCTTTTCCTACCAATCTATCCCCCTAGGAGCATGCGCGTAGTGCTTGGTTTTTGATGACTTGTAGATTTTTGCAATAAGTATGTGAGTTCTTTATGACTAATGTTGAGTCCATGGATTATACGCACTCTCACCCTTCCATCATTGCTAGCCTCTTCGGTACCGTGCATTGCCCTTTCTCACTTGAGAGTTGGTGCAAACTTCGCCGGTGCATCCAAACCCCGTGATATGATACGCTCTTTCACACATAAACCTCCTTATATCTTCCTCAAAACAGCCACCATACCTACCTATTATGGCATTTCCATAGCCATTCCGAGATATATTGCCATGCAACTTTCCACCGTTTCGTTTATCATGACACATTCATCATTGTCATATTGCTTAGCATGATCATGTAGTTGACATAGTATTTGTGGCAAAGCCACCATTCATAATTCTTTCATACATGTCACTCTTGGTTCATTGCATATCCCGGTACACCGCCGGAGGCATTCATATAGAGTCATACTTTGTTCTAGTATCGAGTTGTAATCATTGAGTTGTAAATAAATAGAAGTGTGATGATGATCATTTTCTAGAGCATTGTCCCAAGTGAGGAATAAAAAAAGATAGAGAAAGGCCATAAAAAAAGAGAAGGCCCAAAAAAATGAGAGAAAAAGAGAGAAGGGACAATGCTACTATCCTTTGCCACACTTGTGCTTCAAAGTAGCACCATAATCTTCATGATAGAGAGTCTCTTGTTTTATCACTTTCATATACTAGTGGGAATTTTTCATTATAGAACTTGGCTTGTATATTCCAACAATGGGCCTCCTCAAGTGCCCTATGTCTTCGTGAGCAAGCAAGTTGGATGCACACCCACTTAGTTTCTTTTGTTGAGCTTTCATACATTTATAGCTCTAGTGCATCCGTTGCATGGCAATCCCTACTCCTTGCATTAACATCAATCGATGGGCATCTCCATAGCTTATTGATTAGCCTCGTTGATGTGAGACTTTCTCCTTTTTTGTCTTCTCCACATAACCCCCATCATCATATTCTATTCCACCCATAGTGCTATGTCCATGGCTCGCGCTCATATATTGCGTGAAGGTTTATAGGTTTGAGATTACTAAAGTATGAAACAATTGCTTGGCTTGTCATCGGGGTTGTGCATGATGAGAGCATTCTCGTGTGACGAAAATGGAGCATGACTAAACTATATGATTTTGTAGAGATGAACTTTCTTTGGCCATGTTATTTTGAGAGGACATAATTGCTTAGTTAGTATGCTTGAAGTATTATTATTTTTATGTCAATATAAACTTTTGTCTTGAATCTTTTGGATCTGAATATTCATACCACAATTTAGAAGAATTACATTGAAATTATGCCAAGTAGCACTCCGCATCAAAAATTCTGTTTTTATCATTTACCTACTCGAGGCGAGCAGGAATTAAGCTTGGGGATGCTTGATACGTCTCCAACGTATCTATAATTTTTGATTGCTCCATGCTATATTATCTACTGTTTTGGATAATATTGGGCTTTATTATCCACTTTTATATTAATTTTGGACTAACCTATTAACCGGAGGCCCAACCCAGAATTGTTGTTTTTTGCCTATTTCAGAGTTTCGCAGAAAAAGAATACCAAACGGAGTCCAAACGGAATGAAACCTTCGGGAGCGTGATTTTTGGAACGAACATGATCTAGGAGACTTGGACCCTACGTAAGAGAAGCTTCCAGGAGGCCACGAGGTAGGGGGCGCGCCCACCCCCCAGGGCGCACCCTCCACCCTCGTGGGCCCCACGTTGCTCCACCGACGTACTTCTTCCTCCTATATATACCTACGTACCCCCAAACGATCAGATACGGAGCCAAAAACCTAATTCCATCGCCGCAACCTTCTGTACCCACGAGATCCCATCTTGGGGCATGTTCCGGAGCTCCGCCGGAGGGGGCATCCATCACGGAGGGCTTCTACATCAACACCATAGCCTCTCCGATGAAGTGTGAGTAGTTTACCTCAGACCTTCGGGTCCATAGTTATTAGCTAGATGGCTTCCTCTCTCTTTTTGGATCTCAATACAATGTTCTCCCCCTCTCTCGTGGAGATCTATTCGATGTAATCTTCTTTTTGCGGTGTGTTTGTTGAGACCGATGAATTGTGGGTTTATGATCAAGTTTATCTATGAACAATATTTGAATCTTCTCTGAATTCTTTTATGTATGATTGGTTATCTTTGCAAGTCTCTTCGAATTATCAGTTTGGTTTGGCCTACTAGATTGATCTTTCTTGCAATGGGAGAAGTGCTTAGCTTTGGGTTCAATCTTGCGGTGTCCTTTCCCAGTGACAGTAGGGGCAGCAAGGCACGTATTGTATTGTTGCCATCGAGGATAACAAGATGGGGTTTTTATCATATTGCATGAATTTATCCCTCTACATCATGTCATCTTGCTTAAGGCGTTACTCTGTTTCCATGAACTTAATACTCTAGATGCATGCTGGATAGCGGTCGATGAGTGGAGTAATAGTAGTAGATGCAGGCAGGAGTCGGTCTACTTGTCTCGGACGTGATGCCTATATACATGATCATACCTAGATATTCTCATAACTATGCTTAATTCTGTCAATTGCTCAACAGTAATTCGTTCACCCACCGTAAAATACTTATGCTCTTGAGAGAAGCCACTAGTGAAACCTATGGCCCCCGGGTCTATCTTCATCATATTAATCTTCCAACACTTTGTTATTTCCTTTGCTTTTTTACTTTGCTTTTTTACTTTGCTTTTTATTTTACTTTGCATCTTTATCACAAAAATACCAAAAATATTATCCTATCATATCTATCATATCTCACTCTCGTAAGTGACCGTGAAGGGATTGACAACCCCTTATCGCATTGGTTGCGAGGATTTATTTGTTTTGTGTAGGTGCGAGGGACTCGCGTGTAGCCTCCTACTGGATTGATACCTTGGTTCTCAAAAACTGAGGGAAATACTTACGCTACTTTGCTGCATCACCCTTTCCTCTTCAAGGGAAAACCAACGCAGTGCTCAAGAGGTAGCACTAGTGTATTAAGTTCATGGGAAACAGAGTAATGCAATAAGAATGATGACATGATGTATACAAGATATATTTATGTAGAAATAGACCCCATCTTGTTATCCTTAATGGCAACGATACATACGTGTCATTCCCCTTCTGTCACTGGGATCAAGCACCGTAAGATCGAACCCATCACAAAGCACCTCTTCCCATTGCAAGATAAATAGATCAAGCTGGCCAAAAAAACCAAATATCGGAGAAGAAATACGAGGCTATAAGCAATCATGCATATAAGAGATCAAAGAAGACTCAAATAACTTTCATGGATAAAAAGATAGATCTGATCATAAACTCAAAGTTCATCAGATCCCAACAAACACACCGCAAAAAGAGTTACTTCAAAAGAGAGAGAGGAAGCCATCTAGCTACTAACTACGGACCCAAAGATCTATAAAAGACTACTCACGCATCATCGGAGAGGCACCAATGGACATGATGAACCCCTCCGTGATGGTTCTGGAACTTGCGGCGGCTGGAATTGATTTTCGTCGACTCCCCTAGGGTTTCTGGAATATTGGGGTATTTATAGAGCAAAGATGCGGTTCGGGAGGCCACCAAGGTGGGCACAACCCACCAGGGCGCGCCTGGGTCTCCAAGCGCGCCCTGGTGTCTTGTGCTCACCTCGGGCTCCCTCTCCGGTACTTCTTTGGCCCACTGGATATCTTCTGGTCCAAAAAAATCCACAAAAAGTTTCGCTGCGTTTGGACTCCGTTTGGTATTGATTTCCTGCGATGTAAAAAACATGCAGAAAACAGCAACTGGCACTTGGCACTATGTCAATAGGTTAGTACCAAAAAATGATATAAAATGATTGTAAAACATCCAAGAATGACAATATAACAGCATGGAACAATCAAAAATTATAGATACATTGGAGATGTATCAAAGGTATGCATGCTTCCAGCATATAATTGCTCTATGAGGGAGTACACATCTTTTAGTTTCATTAAGTTATCTTGGAGGTTGCGAGTTCTATCACCTGCAACAAATTGCAATGTGTGAGCCACCAGGCGAATTATTGTCTATACATGACTCGCCAAGCGAGTTATTACTCATCTATGACTCGTTAGGCGAATTTTTTTGACAAGAACTTAAGGGTTTGCTTGCCAAATATGGCATGGGTCATTTGGGAGATATGGTGCTTTAACCGGCCAACTCTTCAGTAACCGACACCAACTGGCCTTCGGCGGCTTCGGCACGCTTGATCAGGGCGGCTTTTTCAGTCTCAAAGGACTTCTTTTCTGTCTTAAAGCCTGCCTTTATTTTCTCCAATTCTTCCAAAGAAGATTGCAAGCATGATTCCACCTTAGCTCGTAGAGCTTGTTCAGATTCAAGTTCTTTTTTCAAGCCGGTCAAATTTGACTCGGCCGTACTGAAAGCTTCATACCATATAAAGAGGTCATTCAGCTATAAATTTTTGGATCAAGCCAACATCAAAGTCTAACCCGGTATTTGGGGGCTATGACAAGTAAAATCATTCTATTACTGAAGTCTCAAGCAGATTGCAAGCAATATGCTTAGCACTTGGGGGCTAATGCATGCCATTTTTTCCTCCTTAACAACACAAAAGATCCAACTTGGTTCATAAAAATAAGTCGGCCCAGTTCTTGTAGTGGTACACCAGCAGCCCCTCCTTGGGCAGTTTGTCTGCCTCCTCCGGGAAGAGGATCCTCACGATATCGCTCAGCTGCATCGGATCCTTCACGCCGGTGATCGTCCACACCGGGCGCGTGCGCTTCTGAAGGGGTGCGCTGCACCGGCGCAAGAACTCCTTAGCGACCATTGTTGCTGTCACCTTGGCGGCCCTCGGCTCCAGCATCCTCTCCATGAGCGACACTAGCCTCTCGTCGCGAAGCATGTTGTGCTCCCATCCGGAGCTCTTCACGGCTGGCGCGGTTGGGATCTGAAGGAGGGGGCTGAATTGTCCACATACACCCAGCGTGATCTGTAGCCTTCCACCTTCTTCAACATCTTCATGTCGATTATGCGCTTGGCCATCCTGTCAATGATGCGGAACGAGGCGCAGCCCATGCGCTGGTTCCCCGCCGTCAGTCGCAGGTTGTAGAAAGCTCTGAAGAGCGCTACCGAGGGCATCACACCTACGAAGCCTTCGCAGAATAAGGCAAAGATTGAGAGGAGGAGGATGGAGTTGGGTTGCATGTGCAGCAGATGGATCTGATAGTGGTCAAGGATGGCGCAGAGGAAGTCAAAGAAGGGAGGCATCAGACCAACAAAGATGAAGTGGAAGAATATAGGGATCGTCGTGGCCTCCAAGTCGTCCGGGGAGCGTGAGCCCGGCCAGATGCTGGTGGCCTTCCACTCGTTGTGGTCGCAGGCCACCATTGGGCGCAGGCGCGCAGCTGTGACGCCCGGATAATTAGGCTACAGTAATCCCATGTTAATGATGCCACGTCACCACTGTTACTGTTGTTAATCTCGTGTTAGTTCAAAATCGATTCGAAATTCAAACTTAAAATAAAGTCAAACGGTAAAGATTTTCAAATATTAAAACTAAAATGTTGGGGTGTTGCCAAATAAGGCATAGGTAATTATTGTGGAGAAACCACACTTTTATAAAATGTTTAAAGGCTATAAAGTAATTAAAACAGCAGCTATGACAATTAAATAAATGCCTTTTAAAAATAATAATAATGCAAACTATTTTAATTAGGTGTCAAACTTTTTGGGGCAGTAGAATAAATTATAACATTAAATTAGGAGTTGTATTTATATTTTATAAAACAGAAATTAAAAGAATAAAATAGAAAAGAAAATAGATAAAGAAAAGAAAACAGAAAAGAAACAAAAAAAAGGAAAGACAAAGCCCCCCTCCCCCTGGGCCATTCGGCCCAACTGGGCATCCAGGCCACCAGGAGGCCCACCCCATTCCCCCTTATCCCCCTGACCGACCGAACCCTAGCCCGATCCCCTTTCCCCACTCGCCCCACTCCCTCTCCCTCGTCCCACTCCTCCTCGTGCCTTCCTCCCCCGTTCAAGAACGGATCGGGGCATGGGGCCCCGATCCCGAGCGCGCCTCGCCGTCGCCATCCCGATGCCATGCCCCATGCTCGACGTCGCCCACTCCCCCCCCCCTTGATCTGGATCGAGATCGAGGGCTCGACCACTGACCCGCTCGACGCCGCCCCGCTGTCATCGCCGTCACCTCATCACCGGGGCTACCTCGACGGACACCATCGCCGGCCTGCTTCCTCTCCGTCGCGCCGTCGTCCTCGACTTCCTCCTCATCCCCCCGTTCCCCCGATCCCTACTCCCCGCCGTGAGCTTCCTCCCTACCCCCCTTTTCTGTCGCCGGCGCCGTCCCCCCCCCCCCCGCCGCGCCCAGCGCGTGCTTGTACGCGCTCCCGCGCGCCCGCGGCCCGCGCTCACCTCGCCTGTCGCGCTCCTGCCGCGCCCACCGTTGCTCCCGCTCCGTCCAGCTCCTGGCCGCGTGTAGCCCGCGCGCTGGCCGCCCCCCCCCCCCCCCCCGCTGAGGCCTCTCTGCCGCGCCCGTGGCTGCGTCCAGCTGCGCCGTGGGCACGCCGTCGTGCCCTTTCCCCCGTCGTGGCTCGCATCCGCCCCGCTCGCCGCCCCTGCTTCACTCCCCATCCGCCCTTACGCCGCGCCCGTCTCCAGCCGTCGCCGCCTCCTGCCACGACACTCTGGTGCCGCCCCCCCTCCACTCAGCCACGCCGGCCCAGAGCGCGACGGCCGCATCCCGCTCGCCCGGCCTGGCCGCGCCTCCTACCTCCCACTCCCCGCCTAACCGTCTGCGCCGCCACGACCTTGGGCCCGCCCACACGGGGGCCGCACGCGCTAGCCGCTGCCGGCTCCGGTCACCGTGGCCCTGGCCCCCCCTCCGCGCCTGGTGCTGGCGCTCGTCGCCGACGCCTTCTCTGTGCAAGAGCGCACAACCAGGACGCATGGCCGTGTGCCACTGGCCAATGGGGCCCGTTCCCTGAAAAGGAAAAGAGACAGAAACAAAAGAGAAAGAAAAGATTTGGTAAAAAAAAATTTAATTAAATAATTAACTAAATTAATTAAGTTAATTAATCCTGTTTAAATTAATCTAATTAATTAGTTAATTTAATTAAACAGTAATTAGTTTAACTAAACCCTAATTAACCTAGCAGAGTATGACACGTGGGTCCCACTGGATCCACGCGTCAGTTAGACCCAGTCAACCCCTGTTGACTGCTGACGTCAGCATGACATCATGCTGACGTCATAAATGCATTTTAGGATTAAATTAATTCTGTTAATTCTAGAAAATGATAAAATCCTTTTAAAATTAATATAAAATAAACCGTAGCTCGGATGGAAAAACTTTGTACATGAAAGTTGCTCAGAACGATGAGACGAATCCGGATACGCAGCCCGTTTGTCCGCCACACATCCCTAGCATAGCAAACACGCAACTTTCCCCCTCCGGTCCGTTTGTCCGAAAACGCGAAACATCGGGAATACTTTCCCTGATGTCCCCCCCTTCGCCGGTACCTCCTACTGCCGCGTTAGGGCACACCTAGCACCGCTCATTGTCATGTCACGCATCGTCATGCTTATGTTTGCATTGTATTTACTGTTTCTTCCCCCTCTTCTCTCCGGTAGACTACGAGACCGACGCTGCTGCTGCCCAGTTCGACTACGGAGTTGACGACCCCTCCTACTTGCCAGAGCAACCAGGCAAGCCCCCCCCTTGATCACCAGATATCGCCTATTCTTCTCTATACTGCTTGCATTAGAGTAGTGTAGCATGTTACTGCTTTCCGTTAATCCTATCCTGATGCATAGCCTGTCATTGTTGCTACAGTTGTTACCCTTACCTGCTATCCTACTGCTTAGTATAGGATGCTAGTGTTCCATCAGTGGCTCGAGGAGTACCCGCAAGTGATTCTGATGAGGGGGCTGAAAGGACAGGTGGCTCCACCCCGGTAAAGGTGGGCCTAGGTTCCTGACGGCCCCCGACTGTTACTTTGTGGCGGAGCGACAGGGCAAGTTGAGACTACCTAGGAGAGAGGTGGGCCTGGCCCTGGTCGGCGTTCGCAGATACTTAACACGCTTAACGAGATCTTGGTATTTGATCTGAGTCTGGCCATTTGGTCTATACGCACTAACCATCTACGTGGGAGTAGTTATGGGTATCCCGACGTCGTGGTATCAGCCGAAGCTCTTTTGACGTCAGCGACTGAGTGGCGCGCGCCGCATTGGACCGTAAGCTCGCGCTTGTATTAAGGGGGCTAGCTCTGCTTCCGGCCGCGTACGCAACATGCAGGTGTGCATAGGGCGATGGGCCCAGACCCCTGCGCGCATAGGATTTAGACCGGCGTGTTGACCTCTCGGTTGAGCCTAGGTGGGGCTGCGACGCGTTGATCTTACGAGGCCGGGCATGACCCAGAAAAGTGTGTCCGGCCAAATGGGATCGAGCGTGTTGGGTTATGTGGTGCACCCCTGCAGGGAAGTTTATCTATTCGAATAGCCGTGTCCCTCGGTAAAAGGACGACCCGGAGTTGTACCTTGACCTTATGACAACTAGAACTGGATACTTAATAAAACACACCCTTCCAAGTGCCAGATATAACCCGGTGATCGCTCTCTAACAGGGCGACGAGGAGGGGATCGCCGGGTAGGATTATGCTATACGATGCTACTTGGAGGACTTCAATCTACTCTCTTCTACATGCTGCAAGATGGAGGCTGCCAGAAGCGTAGTCTTCGACAGGATTAGCTATCCCCCTCTTATTCTGGCTTTCTGCAGTTCAGTCCACTGATATGGCCCTTTACACATATACCCATTGCATATGTAGTGTAGCTCCTTGCTTGCGAGTACTTTGGATGAGTACTCACGGTTGCTTTTCTCCCTCTTTTCCCCTGTCTATACCTGATTGACGCAACCAGATGCTGGAGTCCAGGAGCTAGAGATCCCGAGGATGATTCTACATGGAGTTCGGCTTCGAGGAGTAGTTAGGAGGTCCCAGGCAGGAGGCCTTGCCTTTTCGATCGTTGCTACTTTTGTGCTAGCCTTCTTAAGGCAAATTTGTTTAACTTATGTCTGTACTCAGATATTGTTGCTTCCGCTGACTCGCCTATGATCGAGCAATTGTATTCGAGCCCTCGAGGCCCCTGGCTTGTATTATGATGCTTGTATGACTTATTTATGTTGTAGAGTTGTGTTGTGATATCTTTCCGTGAGTCCCTGATCTTGATCGTACACATTTGCGTGCATGATTAGTGTACGGTCAAATCGGGGGTGTCACAAGTTGGTATCAGAGCCGACTGCCTGTAGGAATCCCCCTTTCCACACTCTTTGGCCGAAGTCAAGTCTAGTCATTGAAAAACCTTTACTAACATGGCTGTGTGGCTTACGGGCCCACGTCGCCATTGGGTGGTATTAGGATCTTTTACTCCTTGTCTATACTCTGGGACTCTGAACTCTCTCCTATTCGGGTTAAATGATTTTGCTAAAAGGACTAACTGTAGGTTCTCGTAAATACTTTCTCCCGGAGAGCCCTTTATCACAGATGGTCGCCGACTGCACCAGAAGATGTTGAAGATACTCTTCGATCATTCCCGAGACCCTTGTGCCCTCTGCCTTTTCAATTCCCTACTACCGATATATGCATATGGATAACAACATACACTTGTTGTTCATACAATTACTCTGAGTTTCTTGTGTTATTACCAGATACATCGAATTGCTCTCCGGCTTTTTAAGAATCCCTTGTACCACTGCCTTGCAGTTCTTTTCCACCTGAATACCCCTACGAATAATTTCTCGCACTTATCGAGTATCCGCTCATCCCCAAATGATTCATGTATTTCACAAAGTCTTCGAAATACCATTCGATCTTCCGAAAATCCTCAGCAGCCTGTTGCTCTTGAAATTCTTGCTTACTAGCATTATGATTAATCCCATAAGTCTCGAAATCTTATTGGCACCCTTTGTCATTATCATTTTGAGTCCGTTGATTCAATTTGTTGCGAATGCTCGCAATCCTCAATCATATCCTAGAATTCATTCTTCCGGCTCAGACGTCATTTTAAACGTGCGCTGGATCTCGACCTATCAAATTGCCATCGATTGTACCCCTAAGCCTACTCAATTTATCCATCCTTGCTCAGAGCGTTGCTTCTGACCCCCTGATTTGGAAATCATAATTCTTTTGCATTTGAACTTTGAGTTAGTCAGTTGTTTCTATAATCAGATCTCCTTGCATTCTTCTTCCTTTGATAGAGTACCGATACTCACATCAGCTCCGTTGTAGACCACCAGACCTCTTGTTGGATTATTATCTGACAGTGTCCTCCATATTCAAATAACCTTGTGAGCCTTTCCATGGATATATAAGGCCTTTGGTAAATTGTATCCTCTACTTTCTCAACCATGCTCTGTTTTTGAGCTGGTGGTATTTACTATTGAAGCTTGTGGTATATGTTTCCACGATACCCTGATGGGTTGAACCTATGCCTTCCTTAATCTGTGTGAACCCGAAAGTTTTCCGAGGTTCATACTCCTCTGGTAATTCACCAGGTAGGTCTTCGCACTCAAATTATTTTTAATGGAGCAGTGAATGAAAGGTTATGCATTGCAGAAGTGGGAGTCGACCTTGAACTTTGTGTTCATGCCCATGGACACGATGTAGATCTTATCATTAAAAGCTTCTCTTAAATTAATTATTACCTTGGTATAAGTTCATCTTATATCTGGGATCTGGCCTTTTGCAATCGTGGTTCCGACCATGTTCTCCTTTAAACACCATTTCTCGTGCAAGTTTAAGCACTTGACTTCTGTAGAGAAATACCCAATCCAACCTCTATTTTAATCTGTCGTCGAGTATTACCCCCCTGGTATCTCGAGATTATCACGGAACTGCATAACTGCTTATGAGTTCTCCATCAAGTATTACATTCTCATTGATTCCAATTATTCACGGGCTCCGAGCTATTAAATACTCAAGGACATCGATAACTGAATCGAGTCTGCATCACGATTAAACAACTCTTAGTAATCTCCTTTGCTTACGAGTTTGTACTTGATCACGTCATCCCTAGCCTGCTCGGCTATGTCATTATCATGCAACTTTTTAACTGTGCTATCTGGTCCTTCTTTCTGAAGCACGATTTTCGACGATGAGCTAAGCTTACGCCGACCTTCCTCGTCTTATCAATTCGCCTTGGACAACAAGCTTGGTCTCGAGTTTGTGTCATACCCGTGGTTTCAATAACCTTTCGCTTCATCATTCCTTTGACTTGATGTCATCGCCGATCGATTACACCTTCATGAAATCTCTCGACAAATGTGTCGTGATCATCATGAGCATTCTGAGCTCTTCCAGGATATCAATGGAATTCATGATGAGAAAGACCATCCTTGCCCTCGATGATTAGTATTATCATCGACCACTCTACCACCTTTCCTCCAACACAAACTTGTTCTTGTTTTGTGTTATACCTTGAGTTCCTTGCAATCCAGCAATTGTTCTTCTTTACACTGGAGTATTACCATCTTTTATGTCAAGAATGTCGTGAGAGTTTCACCACCTCTTAAGAAATTCTTGATACAGTGATGCTTCTCACCATCATCATTCTTCTCTTGGTCCCCGTGTTGAGTGAACTCTGTTATGAGAATTTAACATCTCTAGCAACCTTGTTACTTCAGAGTTAATGGACAATAATTCCAATGTAGTGTGTTGGTTGCTAAATTTCCATTCCGACGTTGGTCGTGCAACCCAGCCCATATTTCGGGTGCCCCTTTCAACCAATGTTTAATTGTGTATGTTTTCCTCGAGCATACATCATTATACCATTTGATCTGACAAATGTTATCTCCTTGTTCACATAGTTGTGGAAATCCATCTTTTGTTAATCTCGATGAATTGTCGCTGATTCCATCAGCCACCTCCTCATCCTCTCGTTGGTTTACTGAGGGACTCTTGTTTCGGAACTCGCTTCCATAGTTCATTTCCCGAGAATCTTACAATGTTATCTCGTCAAATTGTGCCGCACCTTTTCTTCTCAGGCATCCTAAGTCTGAGGTATCCTGACACCAATCAGATCTGAATCTCGGTCAGATATGATGGTTGGAACATTTTCCAAGAGTCACAACATTGGTCTTTATATGGCCCGGTAAGGTGATGACATACCTAGCACACCTGGCCGGAGGACCTATTGTTATAGTTTCCATCTTAGCAAGGTTAACCATTCTTCCATGAGGAAATTGTAAGACTTATTCTATAAGTTGTTCCTGATGAATCCTCTGTATATCCAAGTCCAACCTTTGCTTGAAAACCATGTCAATGCTATCTCGAAGCATGTCTGTGGTACTCCGGTTTTCAACAAGAACATTTGAAGCCCAATGCTAAATGTTTCTTGCTCAATTATCCAAACACCGTTGTATGGGTAATGTCATGAAGTTTCTCTCCCCTTACCTAAAGAGTTTTCTACATTATATCATGTCATGGATATCATGCTCTGCTTGTCCTAGGGAAGGATACACCCTTGAAATATGTGTTTAAACACATTTTCCTTTCCATTCTTCTATTTAATCTGATAATCATATTTTCCTTCCCATTGTTTGGTTTAACCTTTCTGGTGATCTATATGATCTAAGCAGTAATATTCTCCTGCTTATGTAAACACCTCGGTGTACAATTCTGTCAGCAAGACCCTGTTACTATTGTTGATGACATCCCGGTAGCCACCGATGGACGAGAACTTTGCCTTATGGTCCGCCTCGTTTCAACGAGCAGGAAAATGGTTCTCTTCCTCCCTCGCCCTTGGTACCAACGTGTTGCCGACATAACTGACAGGGTACTCTCTGACATACCTTGCTATCATGACCGTGCAACATGTCACTGCTCCTATAAAAAAAACCCCACATGGTGGGCCCATAACCCACAGTTCCACAGGATCGAAAACTGACTCTCCTGTACACCCCTGTTGCCAAAGCTATTCATTTTGCTTGACTTCGTAAGTAATTCACGGGTCACCTTCCTAGTGCTCAATTTTGGTATCAGACACAATACTTATTCCCGTTGCTCAGAACCCTTCAGGCATCAAACGATTGCCTGCCCGCTCAAAACTTCCCCACGATACCTCCTTACTTTGCTCTCGATATTGTCTTAAATTTCCATTCGAGAGTTACTTTCCGCCACCTTCCCCGATGTTATCAACCAGATAGTCAACCGTTCAGAGGCCTATTATCCGAAGTTACCCCTTGTCCTTCGTAAGTACGATGGAGTTCCCGAAGGAAGGACGCCAGCTTCATCATGATGACCTGAAGCAGGAAAATGAAGACATCAACGTAATGGATCGACTGCTTCGAGAAGAGCAACCAAGATCGAGAACGCTCTTAGAATTTCGTGACCAAATCCCTTTCCCGTCACTTCCCCTCTTAAATCTCGGGACGAGATTTCTTGTAGTGGAGGAGAATTGTGACGCCCGGATAATTAGGCTACAGTACTCCCACGATAATGATGCCACATCACCACGGTTACTGTTGTTAATCTCGTGTTAGTTCAAAATCGATTCGAAATTCAAACTTAAAATAAAGTCAAATGGTAAAGATTTTCAAATATTAAAACCAAAATGTTGGGGTGTTGCCAAATAAGGCATAGGTAATTATTGTGGAGAAACCACACTTTTATAAAATGTTTAAAGGCTCTAAAGTAATTAAAACAGCAGCTATGACAATTAAATAAATGCCTTTTAAAAATAATAATAATGCAAACTATTTTAATTAGGTGTCAAACTTTTTGGGGCAGTAGAATAAATTATAACATTAAATTAGGAGTTGTATTTATATTTTATAAAACAGAAATTAAAAGAATAAAATAGAAAAGAAAATAGATAAAGAAAAGAAAACAGAAAAGAAACTAAAAAGGAAAGACAAAGCCCCCCTCCCCCTGGGCCATTCGGCCCAACTGGGCATCCAGGCCACCAGGAGGCCCACCCCATTCCCCCTTATCCCCCTGACCGACCGAACCCTAGCCCGATCCCCTTTCCCCACTCGCCCCACTCCCTCTCCCTCGTCCCACTCCTCCTCATGCCTTCCTCCCCCGTTCCAGAACGGATAGGGGCATGGGGGCCCGATCCCGAGCGCGCCTCGCCGTCGCCATCCCGATGCCATGCCCCATGCTCGCCGTCGCCCACTCCCCCCCCCCCCTCGATCTGGATCGAGATCGAGGGCTCGACCACTGACCCACTCGACGCTGCCCCGCTGTCATCGCCGTCACCTCGTCACCGGGGCTACCTCGACGGACGCCATCGCCGGCCTGCTTCCTCTCCGTCGCGCCGTCGTCCCCGACTTCCTCCTCATCCCCCCGTTGCCCCGATCCCTACTCCCCGCCGTGAGCTTACTCCCTACCCCCCCTTTCTGTCGCCGGCGCCGTTCCCTCCCCCCCCGCCGCGCCCAGCGCGTGCTTGTACGCGCTCCCGCGCGCCCGCGGCCCGCGCTCACCTCGCCTGCCGCGCCCACCGTTGCTCCCGCTCCGTCCCGCTCCTGGCCGCGTGTAGCCCGCGCGCTGGCCGCGCCCAGCGCCTCCCCGCTGAGGCCTCTCTGCCGCGCCCGTGGCTGCGTCCAGCTGCGCCATGGCCACGCCGTCGTGCTCTTTCCCCCGCCGTCGCTCGCATCCGCCCCGCTCGCCGCCCCTGCTTCACTCCCCGTCCGCCCTTACGCCGCGCCCGTCTCTAGCCGTCGCCGCCTCCTGCCACGACCCTCTGGTGCCGCCCCCCCTCCACTCAGCCACGCCAGCCCCGAGCGCGACGGCCGCATCCCGCTCGCCCGGCCTGGCTGCGCCTCCTACCTCCCACTCCCCGCCTAACCGTCTGCGCCGCCACGACCTTGGGCCCGCCCACACGGGGGCCGCACGCGCTAGCCGCTGCCGGCTCCGGTCGCCGTGGCCCTGGGCCCCCCTCCGCGCCTGGTGCTGGCGCTCCTCGCCGACGCCTTCTCTGTGCAAGAGCGCACAACCAGGACGCATGGCCGTGTGCCACTGGCCAATGGGGCCCGTTCCCTGAAAAGGAAAAGAGACAGAAACAAAAGAGAAAGAAAAGATTTGGTAAAAAAATTAATTAATTAATTAACTAAATTAATTAAGTTAATTAATCATGTTTAAATTAATCTAATTAGTTAGTTAATTTAATTAAACAGTAATTAGTTTAACTAAACCCTAATTAACCTAACAGAGTATGACACGTGGGTCCCACTGGATCCACGCGTCAGTTAGACCCAGTCAACCCCTGTTGACTGCTGACGTCAGCATGACATCATGCTGACGTCATAAATGCATTTTAGGATTAAATTAATTCTGTTAATTCTAGAAAATGATAAAATCCTTTTAAAATTAATATAAAATAAACCGTAGCTCGGATGGAAAAACTTTGTACATGAAAGTTGCTCAGAACGATGAGACGAATCCGGATACGCAGACCGTTTGTCCGCCACACATCCCTAGCATAGCAAACACGCAACTTTCCCCCTCCGGTCCGTCTATCCGAAAACGCGAAACATCGGGAATACTTTCCCGGATGTCCCCGCCCCTTCGCCGGTACCTCCTACTGCCGCGTTAGGGCACACCTAGCACCGCTCATTGTCATGTCACGCATCGTCATGCTTATGTTTGCATTGTATTTACTGTTTCTTCCCCCCTCTTCTCTCCGGTAGACTACGAGACCGACGCTGCTGCTGCCCAGTTCGACTACGGAGTTGACGACCCCTCCTACTTGCCAGAGCAACCAGGCAAGCCCCCCCCCCTTGATCACCAGATATCGCCTATTCTTCTCTATACTGCTTGCATTAGAGTAGTGTAGCATGTTACTGCTTTCCGTTAATCCTATCCTGATGCATAGCCTGTCATTGTTGCTACAGTTGTTACCCTTACCTGCTATCCTACTGCTTAGTATAGGATGCTAGTGTTCCATCAGTGGCCCTACACTCTTGTCCGTCTGCCATGCTATACTACTGGACCGTGATCACTTCGGGAGGTGATCATGGGTATATATTATATACATTATATACATGACACATGTGGTGACTAAAGTCGGGTCGGCTCGAGGAGTACCCGCAAGTGATTCTGATGAGGGGGCTGGAAGGACAGGTGGCTCCACCCCGGTAAAGGTGGTCCTGGGTTCCTGACGGCCCCCGACTGTTACTTTGTGGCGGAGCGACAGGGCAGGTTGAGACCACCTAGGAGAGAGGTGGGCCTGGCCCTGGTCGGCGTTCGCAGATACTTAACACGCTTAACGAGATCTTGGTATTTGATCTGAGTCTGGCCATTTGGTCTATACGCACTAACCATCTACGCGGGAGTAGTTATGGGTATCCCGACGTCGTGGTATCAGCCGAAGCTCTTTTGACGTCAGCGACTGAGTGGCGCGCGCCGCATTGGACCGTAAGCTCGCGCTTGTATTAAGGGGGCTAGCTCTGCTTCCGGCCGCGTACGCAACGTGCAGGTGTGCATAGGGCGATGGGCCCAGACCCCTGCGTGCATAGGATTTAGACCGGCGTGTTGACCTCTCGGTTGAGCCTAGGTGGGGCTACGACGCGTTGAGCTTACGAGGCCGGGCATGACCCAGAAAAGTGTGTCCGGCCAAATGGGATCGAGCGTGTTGGGTTATGTGGTGCACCCCTGCAGGGAAGTTTATCTATTCGAATAGCCGTGTCCCTCGGTAAAAGGACGACCCGGAGTTGTACCTTGACCTTATGACAACTAGAACTGGATACTTAATAAAACACACCCTTCCAAGTTCCAGATATAACCCGGTGATCGCTCTCTAACAGGGCGACGAGGAGGGGATCGCCGGGTAGGATTATGCTATACGATGCTACTTGGAGGACTTCAATCTACTCTCTTCTACATGCTGCAAGATGGAGGCTGCCAGAAGCGTAGTCTTCGACAGGATTAGCTATCCCCCTCTTATTCTGGCTTTCTGCAGTTCAGTCCACTGATATGGCCCTTTACACATATACCCATTGCATATGTAGTGTAGCTCCTTGCTTGCGAGTACTTTGGATGAGTACTCACGGTTGCTTTTCTCCCTCTTTTCCCCTGTCTATACCTGATTGATGCAACCAGATGCTGGAGTCCAGGAGCTAGAGATCCCGAGGATGATTCTACATGGAGTTCGGCTTCGAGGAGTAGTTAGGAGGTCCCAGGCAAGAGGCCTTGCCTTTTGGATCGTTGCTACTTTTGTGCTAGCCTTCTTAAGGCAAATTTGTTTAACTTATGTCTGTACTCAGATATTGTTGCTTCCGCTGACTCGCCTATGATCGAGCAATTGTATTTGAGCCCTCGAGGCCCCTGGCTTGTATTATGATGCTTGTATGACTTATTTATGTTGTAGAGTTGTGTTGTGATATCTTCCCGTGAGTCCCTGATCTTGATCGTACACATTTGCATCCATGATTAGTGTACGGTCAAATCGGGGGCGTCACAGCAGCCAACCATGAGCGCCGTGAAAAAGCTCACCTCGCGAGGATCTTGCCTCGCAAGGACCCCCGCCACGAGGCGGGACTCAACAAAAGACATCATCAGTCGATGAGCGGCCTCCCGAGGCTCCTCCCTCGCGAGGCGCCCTCCCGCTCAGTGGCCCGTGCGGCGCGGGCCGCATGGCCATGTGCCCATCATGTGGGTGACGTCGCCTCAATAGGTGACGACGGCAGGGCCGTGCTAGCAGGCGCGACCAGGACGATTTTCTTTTTGGTGCTAAGGGGACAGCGGCGTCTGCCTCCCCCCAAAGCAAGTACCAAAGCCTTTCGCTTTGGTGAAAGAAGACCAGTACGGTGCAACGCGACAGGATGGAGGTCATCGTGGAGCCCCCTACGCGTCATGGGTAACAACTTTAGCAGGCGAAGACCACCTTTAGTCAGGATAAGCCTGGTCGCCTGTCCCCTTTCGAGTTCCCGCCATGTGGTAGCCCTTCCCACCATTGTTTTCGGGGGAGGAGGACCGTGACGCTTTCAAAAGGGGCAGTGCTTCCAGCGTAGAAGGGGGTCGCGCCATGGCACCCTCAAGACTCTCGTCTACCTTGTAGCTCTAAGAGCACTGTCTCCACAAGCAATCACCACCAATAAGGAGTAGGGTTTTACACCACACGGTGGCCCGAACCTGGGTAGCTCGCCGTGTCCCGGTCATGCCTCGCGTGCAGCTCATAGCTTTGTGGTAGTGAGCCAAGCCCCCAGAGTTCAAACTAGGGTTTTAGTGGATTTCCCATAGCTCAGAATCAATCCCCTGACAGTAGTATTTCAAAATTACATGGGTCTGGCCCAAAAATAAGTGGTGCAGCACCTATATTAAGCTATGGACGAAATTTACGAAAGGCCATCTTGTATATTTCGTCCATGTCCTTGGATGTCATCATGGTGGCTCCAAAGTGGTGAAAACTCCACCAGAAACTCTGTTCTTGCTCCCCTTGCGCGCGCCATCTTCAACATGCTTGATCATGCTCCAATGTTCATCGTTCTTGTCCATGCTTGGCCCTTCATTTATAAGCAAAACAAATGTATCCAATTTAGGCAAAATCATATCCTATGAACATTAGAACCAGTACCAAGAAACGAAAGTACTTGGTAATTCAATTGGCGTGTGCCCGCTCTAGTAATTGGTACAGTATATGCAGTAGTAGGGGTTGTGGGTGTAACTTTGTTAGTGATTTCCTCATCAGGTTGTCAACAAACTCATGATTGATGCCCTCATCGGCATCGCCGCTGCACCTCTAGAAGAGAACTTCGGTATCAATAAAAAGGAGACTAAATGAATCCAGCCGGCTTAGCATGATAAGCTTGGGGGGATTTTGAGGTCCTATTGTATCCCTTATTGTTATTTTCCTATTGAACTTTATTTAGGAGTTTTTCATTTAGCCTGAATAAGTAATGACAGTCATACTTTCTTGATAAGAGGGGTGAGTTGTATCTGTTGAGTCATGGATGATTTAATGAGTGGTCGATTATGATCTTTATGAGTTTGCTTAGTATGATTTTGCATCTCCGTGTGTTAGATATTTTTGTTTTTAGACGATGATTATAAGTCTTCCACATCGTTACTATCAATCAGGAATGAGAAGTTGACAACTTGATGTGATGAATTGACCTTCATTTCAGTTTATTTCATGATTACTTGGCAAAGTCTTTAAACTAATAAGCCAGGTATGACAAGAGGACAATCTTTCTTTACTGTAAAAACAAAATTTAAAGGTTAAAATATTTTTTGTAATTCCTAATAATCAAACTTGGACAACCAAGCATACCATTCATATCACACCTCGAAGAGAGAAAAGGGAAAAAGAAAAATTCAAGTGATATGAGGTAGGCTTGGTAACTCAAGAAATAAAAGGGAAGAAGGAAATATAACTTGAGTAAAAGCAGTAAACCATAAGAGCTTGTCCAACTGAAGGAAGGGAGCCATTATCACTTAGAGTTGAGTAACGTCTTCTTAATGATTAATAGTAAGGTGTGGAAGCCTTCATACTCATCTAATGAAAACCGAGATATTATGGTGCACGATAGAGCCATTATATGATGCAAAATTTGAATTTATGATGGACTCATTCATTATCGGTTTATCTGCATCTCATAACTAAGATGACCTCTTTCTTACAAGCCGTGGCATTTGCTCGGGGATGAGCAAACCTTTAAGCTTGGGGGAGTTGATAAGTCCAAATTATGTGATTATTTTGTTAGTATTTTTCTGCCTACTCCGTAGGCTTCGTGGGATTTTACTGCGTTCGCGCACTTCCTTTTGTTGTTTTCCTCGGATAAAGCTTTTTGGACCAAACATTATTATATGGAAGAAATCTCAGAAAATGGCAGTGGAATCACACAATTAAAGTGATAATCACCTGCCATAAGAGAAAGAAGCAAAATGGGCAAGTAAGCAGTCGCCGCAGGATGTGCAGAGCAAAAGATGACGTTCCATACGACCGCACCTGCCCATATGTGTGGTCGTATGGAGTACCATTACTGCCCCCGGATCAACTATATTCACCCCGTGAAGACGGATCGTGGATCAAACGCCTAGAGACACCAGAAACTCGTCTAGAAGCAGGAACCCTAGCTGCCGGAGTGATCCAGAGGGAGGAACCGGCAAGGAGGAGGTCGCCGCCTCCACCGTCTTCATCAAGAAGGTTCAACATCATCCCCACTTTCATCATCACCATCTATCTTCTCCCTATTGTAATATCAAGAACCCTAGAGGAATAACTTGTGTATTACATGTGCGATTCGTTCATGTTGCCCATCTTTGGTGGTATGATGTTTGTTGCCTTCATGTGTGAGTAGTTCCCTTAGTTCTCGAGGACATGGATGAACCCTATTGTGTAATAGATCGATTGATATTAGGATTTAACATCCTCTTTGCATGTTTATGTTAATGATCTTCTTGACATTGGGTGAAGTCGACCATCCAATGCATGGCAACTTTGGACAGAAGGTTATTATTGTTGGCAAACCATGTGGTTGCGGAGGTGGGTGACGTGACGGGCCCCATCTCCCTTCGTAGCGGATCACTGCAGCAAGGGGTAAAACAGAGACCACTTTGGCGACGTCCACGGGGACATCTTTCCCCTTAATTACCGTTTGATAACTGGAGTGGGGAAGAACGGTGATGGCGTATGTGATACACAGTTGTCAGTGTATGCACGTATCTGTACCGGCTCTGCCCACAAAGAGAAACATGTAAAGTGGCTTAGAAATCCGAAGTAGTATTGTGTTTAGGCACCGCTATAGATGCACACTGAAGGGCATTCCGGATTCCCTGGGAACGCTTTAATCCCACTTGTCTCGAGTCTCTCATTTACTTTTGTTGAATTATTTATATTTAGACTCGCAACATCATTTCCATCACTTTACCACTGCTTTGGATCGCTAAAAATTTGCAGGCATTCTACTCGAACCATTCAAGAGACAAAAGGTTGATTCATGTGCTCCGTGTGGGATTGATACTCTTACTTTGAAAAAGCTACAACTAAACGTTGTGCACTTGTAGGACATCAGTGACCCATACAAGCCCCACGTGGTGAACTCACAGATCAGATGATGACACGATCTACGTGTTAGGTCAGCTCTTCGTCTTTGGCGCCATGACTTTTGTCGCCGACTCGACCAACCACATCGCCAAGTCGAGAACCACACTCTAGACCATATTGTTCAATTTGGCAATCTAGAGGACATCATGGATTCACACAGCGAGCTTGTCCTCCAAGGCCTGCATGGCGCAAGGATGAGGGAAATATTCAGAAAGCGGATCATATATGACTCGCACTAGCTATTTTCTGATGTCTCAAAGTAAAAAAACGGGCAGGGCCAATGTTCGGAAGGGCGGTTGCGGAGAAGCAATGGAAGTCTCTTTGGATGATTAAGGCTCCTAATAAAATAAAATGAAGGTAGTCTTGTGAGGGTATGCTCAGAATTGTTTACCTGGTGGTTCTCACTTTTTGCACCGTCATGTACCTACATCCGAGCTTTCTTGTTTTTGTGCCTGGTTCGAATCTGTTGTGCAAGCTCTACTTTTTTGCCCATATGCTAGAGATATTTGGGATGTATCCTTCGGTGCGTTGTTCAGTTGGCACGGAATGAAGAAATTTCAGATACTATCTTTGCCTCCAATTGTCTTTCCTTGGTACAGAGGCTAAACTCTTCAGCTTTAGATCGTTCTCCAATTGGTGCGGTGGTTGCTGACATTAACCTCATCTCTAGTGGCTTTGCTTCTATGATGTTCAAGCATGTTTGTCGGCATTGTAATGTAGCGGCTCATTTATTAGCTAAATCGTGTATGTACTCTATAAGTCTTAGTTTTTTTTATATGTCCCAGATTGTATCTCAGGAACTCTGTGTAATTTGATTGATTGATTAATACAACATTCTCTAGAAGAAAACTCTAACAAGGAACACGCTAGCTTAGCGTAGAGGTGTTCCAAAGATCCATGATCAAACAAACAAAAACACAAAAATAATTCCCAGATTTTGAGAAGAGGTGGTGCCAATCAAACGAGAGCAACCTCCGTCATGAGTTTCATGAGAGTATCTACAACCAGGATTACCTAATTTGGTGCTATATACACCTGCAGGCGTGTCCGCTGGCAGTACCCGAATAGTAGCCAATTTTCCCTATCCACAATCACAAACATCAAATTCAGATACCCTATTTCATACAAAACCATGCAGTCTACGTAGACCATATAAATAGCATAAAACTTGAGCAATTCGGACATCAGACATGCAATTAGTTCATCCAAAAGGGCCGAGATAGTCCAAATTGAACCTAAAATGAACACCTGAGAGTTGCGGGCACGAGCACCCACCGTTGGCTGGGCGGTGCTAGCGCCAGAGGGGAAGGGGAGAACCTGTTTCGGATCTAGAGCAGCGCGAAGATAGAAGGGCGAGCACGGGACGGGCAGGTGTGGTTGGCATTCCGCGGAGCTAGAAGGGTGGGCGCGGCTAGCATTCTGCCGGAGGGATGAGGAGGAGCTTGTTGTGGGCGCGATGGAGCCCCGCCGGTGTCGACGCGCGACCGCTGGATGGCGATGCGGAGCGCGAGCGCCTCCTCGTCAGATTCCTCCTTCACTAGACCGTCCAGTCCATGGGGCGGCCTCTACCGGAGTCCTGACAGAAGTTGGCCATGGCTGATAGGAGGGGAAGGGTTTGGGATGAATCGGAGGAGTCAAGGGAAACGGATAAGATAAGTGTGGACTGAAAAAATGGGTTTTACTAGGGTTTCATCCGATGGGGTGGGGCATTTGTGGGGGCATAAGTGGGGGGCGTCGCGGCGGGCTGATCCAACATGGCACCCGCGTTCGGACGCGTCCCTATATCCGCCTTATATATGGGCAGGATTTGAGGGTTGCTGGTCAGTCCGGACATTCGGGCCAAATTTGAGGCGCTCGTTTGGGTGTGATCTTTTGTGTCCGGTCATTGACCGGATAGCCATTCTAGACGTTTGGGGCGGGTATGGGTCTGGTTATAAATGTTGTGACATCCTGAAAAGAGCTTGACGAAAACAAAAACCTGATTTTTTGGGCGAACATAGTATATGGTACCTGAGGAGTGATACAAAGATATACCATATATATATACTAGAGTATTAGAGCATTTACAGCCGGACTTCGCAAATCCGACCCCTTAAACGCGCGCGGACGCATCCAGGTGTGTCCGTGATCATTGATCGGGCACCCCTTAAATAATGTAATTCACACATTCGTACACCTCAATTATCATATCTCAAATCCATACAAACTCATGCAACTACGTCGATGCACACACATCGTCCGGCTACTCCATCACTACTAACTAAACATGCCATCGGACTACCAAAATTTAGCATGTTTGGCTATAATGGAGTTCATCCACGGCCGCCCTTGTTGTCCTTCTCGCGGAAGTACCGGTCGTAGACGCAGTATGGATCGAGCCGGATCTGCTCGTCGCCGAAGCTGTCCTTGCCGGAGTTGTCCGCCTTCTCCTCCTTCGGTGGCAATCCGACCATGGCACGCCCGATTCTGCTCTCAGGCGAGGGTGCGCTGCCGTTTCTTCACAATGCGAGCGCCGCCGGCTTCCTCCTCCGCGGTTGCCGCACCGCCGCATCAGCCGACGCCATTTCTGCCGCGATACGGGCCTCGGCGGCTCTTATCCTCTCCTTCCCACGGCAGGTCGCCCGTTCCCGGTGGGACTCATAGTCTGCCCGACCGGTGATGGGAAATGAAAGGTGTTCCGGCTGCCGGGACCGCGAGGGTCCGGCACCAGAGAACCAGGGCCCGGTGAGCCGACGCTATGGTGTCACGGCGGACGGATCCGTCTGTCGCCCGGGCGCTTTCCTCCCGGGAGCGGCGGAGTGCAATGCGAACTACCATTGCCTCCTCCAACCCGCACGAGATGACACCCCAATCAAGGATCCGGAGTGGTCAGAGTCCGATCCGCTGCCTGCCATGCCGAAGAAGGCCGGAAACTGTCGGAGGTGAGCTCGGGTTGCGGAGGGGAGTGGAGTGAAGTGACTAGGGTTTGGTCCGACGAGCGGATGGGAACGAATATATATGGGTCGGGTGGGTCAGCATGGGCCGGATCCGACGTGATGGTGTGCCGGGCGCCTCCATATCCACCTCATATTTGGGCTGGATATAAGAGGTGCCGGTCATTTCGAGCGTTTGAGGCCCGTTTAAGGGGTCCGTCTGAATCGAAAAATCATAACCGGGTGGCCTGCCCAGGCGTTGGAGGATGGTTTGAGGCGTCCGGACGTAGATCTTACTGTTTGCTTGCTGTCACATGGGTTGGTCGACAAAAAATGAGCTGCACAAGGAAATTTTGACGAACAGCACTTCATGCGACCGCTTTGCTGGTCAAATTAATGACTGCGACGGCAGTCCATCGGCTTGTCTGTTTGCTCGATGCAGGATGTGCGGCGTTTCGCTTTCCTTTGCCATATTCATGGACATGGCGCGCTCCACTTCAACGGGGCAGCGGACCTCTCCTCCACGACACCACAAGGAACCTCACGCTTTCACCGGATTACCTATTCGCCCTTCATCATTCTCTTTTTCCTCTTTTTGCAAAAATGGTCCAAATCTTTTTCTTTTTTGCGAATAATCACTCACTCGTCTGAGCGATAAGTAATATGAATCGGAAGAAATGTTGACTCCGAGATCATTCTCATCCGTGCTAAATCTCATTTTTTCTCGGATTAGTTTCGGCGTTAGTCGATTTAGAGAAGACGTGGCGTCGAATCATAGACGAGGAGAGGAGGCCACGGCCTCTCACACTATGATTAGCATGGACTTGACCAGAGATGGGGATATCGCGGTGTGCCGATGGAGGACAAGAAGTAGGATGATTTGCATTAGAGTTTACGTCTGCAAACTTCTTTTTCGCGTAAACGAGAAAACATTAGAATCCGAAACTTTGTAGATCAATTTCACACAAAGTACTACTATGTGTAGAACTTTTTTCAGGTTTTTTGGCGCAACATGTTATTTTAAAAATGATGCAACTCATTTGAAATGTGAAATTTGACAAAATTATGTTTCATAAAAAATCATTTTATGTGCATAGTGGCATTTGTATGTCGTTGACCTGCAAAGATCTAAGGTCAAATGTTTTCTTACTTGCAAGAAAAAAAAAGGAGAAATTTCTATAGAAAGATAACATGGATTTTGATGCAAATTGGATGGCCTAAATAGAAGGTATAGCTACATAGGAGTGTGAAAAATCCACAATTCAGATTGATGGCATGGGTGCAATGCGGGGTGCGGTCACCGACGTTGGAGTTGGGCAGAGCTCTGGACGGACATAGGAGGCAGATCGAGCATGGTCGGGTGGCGAGACAGATATGGCACCGCTTGGCAGGGGCGACAATATGGAGGGGCGGGTCACAATAAGGAATGAGCAAGAGTAAGAAGAGGAAGAAGCAGTGTTTGTCAACCATTTGATTTTATTTTAAACGATCTAATGGCAGATGATGCGAAGCATTAGTATTTTGCTGCTCTAATAGTAAATGTATTTTAAAATGATGTTTTAAAATGATACCCAAACAAGAAGAAAATTGAAGAACGAAAATATAGCAGTGGCAGTATCGTAAAAGTTATCAGCCGCAAGTGCAAATCCGTCATCTAAACCCCTGCATAAACGATCTCCCCTTCGTCTTCTCTCTTGGTCACCGCCACCGCCACCTCTCTCCGCGCGCACCACCGCCAACGCCACTCGCGAGCCCTGAGATCTACTCGAGATGTGGCGCGGCTGCGTCTCGCGCGGCCTCTCCAAGGCCAAGGCCTCCGCCTCCAGGCTCTTCTCCACGACCTCGGTACCCTCGATCTCCTCCTTCTCTCTGCTTCATCTGATCGACGTAGTTTTTCCCGAAATCTTCGAGTATTCTTATAGTTGATCGCGGAGCTGGAGGTTTTGAGGTGGAAATTCTACCTTTTTCTTCGAGTAATCTTGGTTTTCCTTTCGCGAAAAAAAAGGAGTAATCTTGGTTTTCTATGCGATGAGATGTTTAGTGTTCGAGGAATGCACGACGATTGATTGTTCTTCTGTGGCTGTGAGCATTTGCAGTCTTCGTACACGGTGGTGGACCACTCGTATGACGCGGTGGTGGTGGGCGCAGGAGGCGCAGGTCTCCGGGCGGCCATCGGGCTCTCGGAGCACGGCTTCAACACCGCCTGCATCACCAAGCTCTTCCCCACGCGGTCGCATACCGTCGCAGCGCAGGTATATAGTACAATTATCATCGCAAACCCTGGGTATCGATATCTGTGTATCCTGTTATTCTATTTATTGAAATGAAATTCGCTGAAAGACATATAAGACGGAAGCTGTTTGTTTTTTCGTGTGCCGTTTGGTGCTAATTTTCGTTGGTTAGTCAGTTTTGGAATAGGATGAAAAAAAAATTGAACGATCCAGCAAAACGCTGGTTTATATATTATATAAGCAAGTAACAGGCTGATCCGTATCCAAGGAGGAAAGTAAAAGAACAGTAAGAGAAAAATATAAAGGCCCCGAAAAGGCCTGAAAGAGTTCCCAATCTTTCACGACGGATCCCTGAAAGAGTTCCCAAAGATCGCCGCGACTATGCTGGTGACAGGCGCAAGAACCACTCTGAAAGTGCAGTTGTTTCTCTCGTGCCACAGCTCCTAATCCCCCATGATGATCATCGACTTGATTTCCTTCTTGTGGTGACCATGCAAGGCATAGACGATCCCCATGGCAAACTCCGTTGAACTGCCCTCGCATGCCAATAAATTACCATTTGGTAGGGCTATTTATTTTTCTCTGGTACTCCTTGTGTAATATGCTAATCAAGTGAGTAAGATAGTAGAAGAGTGAAAGGCAGTCAAGTGGTTCTAAGCTGATGCTAGCCTGAGCATTAGATTGGATCAATATTGTTGCAATTCGCAAGGAGGAGTGGAGCATCTGTTCTCAGACTGCTGGATTTCATAATTAACAGTTTGTTAGGGGTGACCAAGGTAGAATAAAGTCTTGTATAGAATAAGCCGAAGTTCTGCTGTGTTTGGTCCAAAAATTAAATGATACGTGGGCTTAAAATCTGCGAATTATGTGTGACCCTGTTATTTCCATCCCTGAATTAGGCGTAGTATTCGCATATCTCAGCAATGCATTTTTCATGCTAAAGCAGATGTGCCGTTCAGGACTTTTTGCGTGCTTTCCTTTACTTGTAAGGTTATTACGTTAAGGAATATTCATATTGATGCCATACCATCCTAAGTTTGTAATGTCGAAACTCTCAATTTGTCAGCATGCATTTTACTGACAGAATACCATTCTAAGTTTGTAATGTCGAAACTCTCAATTTGTCAGCATGCATTTTATCTGACAAATTTCTGTGCTACTATGCCACTGAACTGTGCTTGCTTGACTTGTAATGTTGCATTTTCCATGTAGGTGTAACGTCACTTTCAGGCTGTGTGTCTTTTGCACTATTAATATGAACTGCTAGATTTCCTGTTTAGTTGTGAGTTATTGTCTAAGGTTTTTTTGACTTTGGGCATGCACTAACATGCAAGAATGTATGCAGGGAGGCATAAATGCTGCTCTAGGAAACATGAGCGAAGATGACTGGAGGTGGCATATGTATGATACGGTCAAGGGAAGCGACTGGCTTGGTAAGCTACTCCACAGATTTTGATGTTTTAGGGAAAATACATAGAGGTTATAATCATAGAAATTTGAGAGCTAATACGAACTGACATCTTTCTAAGCAACTCGCGTGAAACCCATTCATTTTTAACAGAACCTACAAAGCCTCATTGAAATTTCTTTATAATATGCAATTCTTATCCACTTTCAGGTGATCAAGATTCTATCCAATATATGTGCAGAGAAGCACCAAAAGCTGTTATAGAACTTGAAAATTATGGATTGCCATTTTCAAGAACTGAAGATGGAAAGATATACCAACGTGCATTTGGAGGCCAGAGTTTAGATTTCGGGAAAGGTACTTTCTAACTTAAGTGTAAGAAGGAAACCTTCATAGTATCTTATTCCTCATCTTACCACTATCTGCTACCATCAGGTGGACAGGCCTACCGATGTGCATGTGCTGCTGACAGGACAGGGCATGCTATGCTCCACACGTTATATGGTCAAGCCATGAAGCATAACACTCAGTTTTTTGTAGAATATTTTGCACTAGACCTTCTCATGGACAATGAAGGTAAGATAACTATGTTATTCAGATTGTCATGTATCTTCTCCCCTCATATCTGGTAGCACACGAGATTCAATTTGAATTAGATAAAATTATTTCGAATTGAAATGAATTGCTCTGCCAGACATCTTAGATTCAACTTTTTTTTTCTTGTGGCAACGCACAACAGAGACATCTGTTAGAACTTAATAACTCACTGGTAGGATCTAAAAGGAACATCTCAGTGGAAGTACCAGCAATGAAGGAACACCCAAAATTTGTCTGCTTGATTTTTTTTCCGAGCAACCGGCAGGAGCTCTGCCTTTTCATTAAGAAGAGAATTGGCCAGTTTATAAGGAAATCTGGCAGAAAACTGATACATCTGCGACAAGCGCACACGCCAGCCCAGAGGTTGCGCACCAACCGAGCTGTCGACACTGCCACCTAAGTGACAAGAGACGACACCCTATCACTCAACACCGGTTTTCGGGAGCTGTCGACACTGCCACCTAAGTGACAAGAGACGACACCCTATCACTCAACACCGGTTTTCGGAGCCACCGCTCCGACGACCACACCGACCCTGAGGCCGCGCACCAGCCTAGTTGATGTCTCTGTCACCCTAGCGACCAAAGACAACACCTTCGCACAGAAGATCTTCAGAGCCGCCGCTCCGATTTCCACATCGGCCCTGAGGCCACGAACCAGCTAGTCGATGGCACTGCCACCCAAGTGACCAAAGCCACCACCACGCGCAGGGGACTTCCGGAGCCGCCGCTCCGACTACCACACCGGCCCTGAGGCCACGCACACTCCTAGCCAACGAAGCTAACAAAGCCACTGCAATATGATTGTTAGACCACAGCAATTGTTCTTTCACTATCTTCAATTGCTTGATTCACCGCAATATGATTGTTATTGAAGCCAACTTCCTCCAGTCAAACAAAACACGACTTCATAATCAGCTTATTTCTGGTGGCGAATATTCAAAGACCGTAGCATTCATACCAATCCATATCGCCCAAGCAACTAACACAAAACCAGGCAGGGCAAGTTCCAGCCTATGTATTGCCCTGGAGCCACACATCCCCAATTTCAGAATATTACAAAGATATACGTATCTAGAAACAATCATATTCATCTTATGTGTTTCAAATTGTTGCTATGATGTAATAAAGTAACCCACTTCCCATAGACATGTTGAGCACTTCATATTGCGCTTTCTAGTTATGGTTCTGTATGAATCCGAAGCAATGTTTGATTATTATTTTTTGTTTTCCAAGCTTGTGGTGTTCTTGTTGCGCTAACCATAATGCTGCTTATGTGTTATGGACTTATAGGGGCTTTGTCCATTAGTGTTAACATGGTCTGTTTCATTCTCTATGCCATTGCCCATGAACCCAGGCCTGCTTGTTACATAGTTCTCCCTAAGTGTTTGTTGCCTCCTTTTGTTATTCTGTTCATAACGACATTGACATGCTTGCACTCTTCTTGCGCTTCTGGAGTTTTTGTATTGGGCTCATGAAGATTGTTTCGAGCTTTCCATGGTGTCAATACTAGTAATTAACACATAATGATATTTCAGGCAACTGCCAGGGAGTCATTGCCTTAAACATGGAGGATGGCACCCTTCACCGTTTCCGTGCAAAAAATACAATTCTAGCCACAGGGGTAATATTATTATTATTTCTACATTTGTAGGTATAAATTGTTTGTGCTTGCTTACTTTAGCCGTGAAATTATTTTTGGGTTATGGAAATAGGGTTACGGCAGGGCCTACTTCTCAGCAACCTCAGCTCACACATGTACTGGAGATGGCAATGCCATGGTTGCACGTGCTGGTTTACCTCTTCAAGTTAGTTTTTATCTAATGCTGATGCTAATTTTTAAGTTCCTCCTCTTCCATTATCCTGTTTGATTATGCTTGTGTGATATATGCATTGCAGGATCTTGAGTTCGTCCAGTTCCATCCTACAGGCATATATGGTGCTGGATGCCTCATCACTGAAGGTTGTATATATTCAACTATTTCTCCCTGTTGTTATCATTAGGGAAGCAACTTGGTCATAAAACCCTCTAATCTATGGATGATGTATTTCTGGAGTTGATGTTGTACTTGTCTGTTAAGCCCCCTTTTTCTCTTCTCTGGCAACTTGTGTTTACCTTGTTGATCTCACACGGTTTTCTCAGGATCCCGTGGTGAGGGTGGTATTCTTAGGAACAGTGAAGGTGAGCGTTTCATGGAACGATATGCTCCTACTGCGAAGGATCTTGCTTCTCGTGATGTTGTTTCAAGATCCATGACAATGGAAATTAGAGAAGGGCGTGGTGTTGGTAAGTAGTCTTAGTCATCTTTTTTATATGCAAAAAGTTGCCAAATTGTGTGGCTTATTCAGGTCAACCTAATCCTTTTGTCTGGTTATCGCAGGGCCATTGAAGGATCACATCTATTTGCATCTTAACCACCTGCCTCCTAAAGTTCTCAAGGAAAGACTTCCTGGTATATCTGAAACTGCTGCTATTTTTGCTGGTGTTGACGTCACCAAGGAGCCCATTCCAGTTTTGCCTACCGTTCACTACAACATGGGTGGGATCCCAACAAACTACCATGGGGAGGTTAGTCTTGAGTAACCATATTAAACATGATCATGGATCATGTTTGCTGTTCTCCTAATGGTTGTTCTGTTTTAAATATTATTAGGTTGTGGATATCAAGGGTGATAATCCAGATACTGTTATTCCTGGTTTAATGGCTGCTGGAGAAGCAGCGTGCGCGTCTGTTCATGGTGCAAATCGTTTGGGTGCAAATTCACTTCTTGACATAGTTGTGTTTGGTAGAGCTTGTGCAAACAGGGTAGCTGAGATTTCGAAACCAGGTAAGCTCCTTTCTTTTGTTCTGCATCTCATTGCTTTCTTGGCTCTGACTCACTATACCTATATTGCAGGTGACAAGCAGAAACCTCTGGAAAAAGGTGCAGGGGAGAAGACTATAGCATGGTTGGACAAGCTGAGAAATGCAAATGGTTCATTGCCAACTTCCAAGATCCGTCTCAACACGCAACGTATTATGCAAAATAATGCTGCAGTTTTCCGTACACAAGAAACGCTTGAAGAAGGTATTGAACATTGTAGAGTTCATCACCATCCTGTGTTTTTTCTCGAACAATCACCATCCTGTGTCCGTTATCTGTTCTCACCATAGACCCTTGAGAGGTAAGGGAAATTCTTAGAGCTATTTATGCATGAAAAGCACGAAGCATGAACAACATAGTAAAGATACACAAGCAGGAAGAGACGCTATTCTTGGTTATAATTATCATTTATCAAAAAATTCTCATTGGCCATATGTTTATTAGGTTGTCAACTGATCAGCAAAGCATGGGAAAGTTATCATGACGTGAAGATCAGTGACCAAAGCCTCATATGGTATATGTTATTCCTCGCAGGAATTGTATGAAGCAGTTTGACTTGTATTCCTGCAGTAATCACCCATTTTTCTTGTCGTTTGTTTATGCAGGAATTCAGACTTGATAGAAACCATAGAGCTAGAAAATCTGTTGATAAATGCATGCATAACTATGTATTCAGCAGAGGCTCGGAAGGAAAGCAGAGGAGCTCATGCTCGTGAAGATTTCACGGTTTGCTACTTGGCTTGTTTGTTTTACTGTCTCTTCTTCCTTGCACCCACATGCTTCTATGTAGTAACGGCAATTGTTTCTCCTCGTTGCTTACAGACAAGAGACGATGAGCGTTGGATGAAGCACTCACTGGGGTAAGTATCTTGACCGTCTTCTCTTCATTATTAAGCTTAATGTGGTTACATCAAACAATTTTGTGGAGTGAAACAAATTATAGTAGCGTGTAATTCGGTGTAAAACCCACTTAGGGAATCTCCAACGGTGTACCCCAAATCGAACACAATAAACGTCCGCGGACTCACCAAACTTCCGTGGATGCGTCCGCGGACCCGGATACGGGAGCCGGCCACCCAACCCTGTGCAGCAAACGTCCGCCCTTGTCCGTCCTTTTTTTTCTCCCTATGATTCCAAACATTAAGTTTTCAAATAAAATAATTCAATCTTGAATCCAACTTATTCACGCATATGCTCTAGTTTAGTTCTCCCCTTTAAGCGCAACAGATGCTCAATCAGATCATTCTGAAGCTGCTCATGAGTTGATCGATGGCTTGATGGCGAATATGTTGATGCATTTGGATAAAATCTCCAAACGTCGCCAAATTCTGCTCTGGAAGTTGGATAGGAACACTCAAATTCCAGACCTTCGTCAACTCCTTCACCCTCATCCTCCAGAATCATGTGGTACATGATCACATAAGTAACACCTCCTACAACGTCTTTGGATCTCGTTGTTTAGCAGGTCCATGAACAACTGCAAAACAGGCTTGGAGCCCTCCAAATGCCTTCATCCTTTGTAGTGCCTTCGGACAAAGCAAGATCTTTTTCAGTACTAGCAAAAGAGCCCGTGCGTTGCAACGGGAGAGAAAACATAACACACGCTCTTAACCCAACAACCATCACTCAAGACCACAATAGGTCCATCTCCTTTATTTTTGCGAGGCATCATATTTGTGTTGCCGCTTATCCTCCTTCTCACCCTCGCCGGCGATGGCCTCGGTGTTCACACAAAACAACAAAAAACGTGTTTGAATATGGTTAATCCTAAGGCGTCTCTCTCTCCCTCTCTCCTCCCTCTCCCTCTCTCTCTCTCTCTCTCGCTTTCTCTCACTCTCCCGATGAGAAATCTGTTGTTTTCCCCTGCGACATTTTTCAGAGGTATGCATGTGTAGTTATTGATGTTTTCTTTTCCCTATATGGTTATAGTGGGGTGTTTATTTGCAATCCGGATCGTTGCCGGTACGAAAGAAAAACGGATCTTGCGCTATAAATTATAAGTTTGCTTCCAAAACAATATTTAAATAAAATTAACAGGTAAAATTAACATCATATTTAGATTCCACACATTTTTCTAATAAAATTTCATATATAATATATTAAAATCGAAGTTACGGTTTAAAAGATATGGATAATTTAGAAAATCATTTGTTTGATTTAAATATATTCCAAAATAATATTTAAAAATACTTAACAGGTAAAAATAATCTCATATTCGTATTCTACATATTTTTCTAATCAAATTTCATATATAACATGTTCAAATCGGAGTTACGGTTTAAAAGATATGGATGATTTAAAAAAGCATTTGTTTGACTTAAATATGATCCGCGGATGAATTACCTAAAACATGAGGGGGGGTTTCGAAAAATGTAAAATAACGGTTCGGGTGTGACTTAAATCCGGACTGCGGGTTGATTTCAAGAAAACAACAGGGACTTTTGTGTAAAATACGAAAAAACGATTCGTTCTAACTTAAAACAGGACTGTGGGTTGAATTCTCTGAAATAGAGGGACTTTTCTGCAAAATGCCATGACGGACGACCAGAAACCAATTTGCTTTATTATTAGGTAAAGATTTAGCTCAGACATGGTCTTGACAAAGGTCGCCCACCGATGATAGATACAATCAATCAAATAGTAGATACAATCAATCAAATAGTAGCCCATGTTGTGGTCATGACCATTGATGGTATAGTTGCACGGAGGAGCTTGTCACACTGTCAACCTAGCAAACAAAGGAGACTGCTGCAACACATTGATATCATTGTGAGACCCGAGCATGCCAAAAAAACTGCCAAATTCAGAGGTCTTGTGATGCATCTGCTTTAAGAATGATGGTAGGCTTCTTAACATGACCTTGATATTGCCCTCGTTTAACATATAGGCAGTTTTTCCATTTTCGGTGCATGCAATCAAGGGATCCGAGCATACCTGGCCACCCTCTTGCTTCCGAGAGTGCCATGAGCCTTTCGGTGTCTGGGACAGTTGGTTCTCTCTGCGGTCCAAACATCTTGACCACTGCAGTAGCAAACCTGACCATGGCATCTTCGCATGTGCTTTAAGACATCCGGAGCTACTCATCCCATGAATCTGCGGCCGTGCCATAGTCTAACATCCTCAATGCAGCCGTGCACTTCTAATAACCAGAGAAGACAATTTTAACGGCCTCCTTCAAGATGAAGTAGTCATCATAGGCTCAGACACCATTGTAGAGACCATCAAAAACATTTTTCCGCATCTGAAAGCGTCGGCGAAAATGGTCTACGAATAGGGCATTGGGTATAAAAAATGCCCCCAGCCCTATTCTGATTCAACACTCGTCCCTTGACTGATCCCTTGAAACTAAGAACATGCTCCCCGGCACATGCTCCTCCGTGCGCTCTGCATCTGGAAAGACCGCCCTCATCATCGCCATTAGTCATCATCCAATGAGCATGAATCCATGAAGTTGTAGTAGAAGTACTCCAAATCCATCGTGTTTGCTTCAAAGGAAGGAAAAAAAATGTCAAGAATTTGGCTATGGCATTTGGCCAAACACTTGTCAGGCGTGCTGTCCGCCATGGACGGCACAAGGCGGACGATACCTGGGCAGCGAACGGACGAGGGTGGAACGGTGCCGCACTCCAAGGCAGATAGGCGCGTGGGTGGGGCAGCGGGGGTGATACAGCGGCAACGTTGGTAGCTGCCACTCAGGGAGGGAGCGGATACAGAGTGTGGGGAAGGGGGAGTAAGAAAAACACAGCTCCAAGTGAGGTTTTGGGTGTGTCGGGGATGTTGGAGTCCTACGTGACGGATATCCGAACGCTCGCAACCTCCCCTTTGGTGCCGGTTTCTGGGAATTTGGACGCGTATGTGGTGTCCGGACATTTAGGGGTGGTACGGCGTATAGGGTTTGAGATGTCCTAAATTGAGCAACTTGATGTCATTTGTTATGTGTTTTACAGGTACTGGGAGAATGAGAAGGTACGATTGGCATACAGGCCAGTCCATATGAACACATTGGATGATGAAATCGAGTCGTTCCCACCGAAAGCACGAGTATACTGATTCATGCGTCTCAGCTCGGTGATTTAATTAAGGTTGTTAATAAAGCATGCGGTGGGTATTCTCTAGCTGAGAGTTGCAGCTGAATTTCGTCCTTGGTTTTTCCTGTGTATCCTGTGTAATTCATGAGAAATAAATAAAAAAACAAAAGAAAATACTAGTGCCTAGCCTGTTCCTTTCTGGGTACCTTGGTGTAAATGAAATCTTATATGAGCTGCTTTCATGCCGAACCAGATACTTATGATCTGGGATGATGATCTACCTTAGTTATGTTTTTCTTTTTCTTTTGTGAAACATTTTAGTTATGCATTTTGTGCTCGCGCTGGCTCCAGCAGAATCCACCGTCGATTTGGCTTAGGACTTTGGAGTCACAAAGGATCAAATAGGCTCTCACAGTGAGCACAGCCAACCACAAACGTGGAACAGGAATATGTACACGTATGTACGTACAAGTCAAGGACATGGAATTCTTGTTTCTTGCAAGGTACTGCCTTAATCTGCCTCCATCTCTTGACATGCTGCTGCTGCTGCTACGCCATTTCCATTGCCGCTGGGTGTTTCGGGCGCACCTGATGTCTCCGGAGTAGCTTCTCCGGCTTCGAATCTCGCTCTCCTCTCGACGGCCTCTTGCACCCTCTGCGCAAACTCCTCATCGGAACCAGGCAGCATGTACCGCAGCTTCATGTTTATCCTGTTGGCCACCAGAACCTTGTGCCGAGGCTCTATCCTATGCTCCAAAGAGTAACTGAAAAACCTGGCAAGGCACAAGGATGGGAAGCATCAGCCTGTATCATCTCATCTTCTTCTCAAAAGAGGATATGGATGCGGTACACTCACCGGGGAAACTCGATAAGATCTTTCAGCGGCCGTACCATGACACGCCTGAGGTACTGGTATTTTGGACGTAGAACATCCACATTGTATCGGAGAAGCGTCGGGAAGTCGGCAACCATCTGGCCGAGCACCAAGTGGTAGATGCCCAGTGACCGAAAGTACTTGACGCTGGCTTCCAGTTTGTGTGCGATGCTGCAGCCCATGAGCTGCGGGTCCAACGCAATGACCTTCCCAATGTCATCCTCTGTTACTCCAGCTTTTGTCCTCAGGAATATAACCTGCAGTTTCAAGACACATGAGCCGAATAGAGCACAACAAGGCTTAATGAGATTTGAAACTAACTGCACTTATGATGTACCTATACTTATCCTACTGAAAGCATTGTAAAACATGGTGAAATAAAATGATACGAGAACAAACCACTGGGCGTAACTTCCTGTACAGACTATAAGTTAGTACAGGGGGGAACTTCACTAGCACATTGCCGACTGCATCATTCCTCACACCAATATCCTGTAGAAATCGTACCTGGAAGAATTGATCGGATAGAAATGAGAAGGGTCAACTGTCAACAAGCCATGCATCAGAACTAGAAATCCAATTTGTACACTTTTCTCAGATACAAAAGGTAATTAATCCTAAGAGTAAAAAAAAGGCAGTTACTCCTATCAGAGTGTTAAAGAACAATGTTTAACAGATCATAATATATTTTGTGAACAGGCATACGAATCATAGTATCCTGCAGTGAATAACTCATAAAAGAGTGCCCAAGTAGCATCAAAACATGCATGCATAGTGCTAATTATTTAGGGGGTACCTTTGGTGCAATTACTGTCTCTAAATCAAGACAGAAAATCGTAGGTTGGACCACCAACATACGCTTCATACCATCCCGTGAAATGTTTAGATGATATAGGTACTTCACAAGTGGCTTCCACCTTTCTTCAATGCTGCAGGCCATGAGCTGTGGCTTATAAGCCAGCATTTTTCCAAGTTCTTCTGTGCTCAAACCAAACTCTTTCAGATATTGAACCTGTGAGCCAGAACGCCATTATTTTCAACACTGAATTTGTTCTAATTATGAAGTACAAACAACCATTGCTATACAATTAACAATGACAAACTGAAATGTTGAATTCAAGAACTCAGTTTTTCCTATATACTTGTATCCGTTTTTATGCTATCAGCTATTATGTTGATTCTTCTACAAACAGGAGCCACGGATTTACAAATTTTACTAACCACTGAATTTAGTGAGCAGCGCCAAATTCTTCTATGCATTGCTTTTCCCCCCTCTTTTGTCATCAAAGTGCCTATGGACCAGTTCTTTTTTAGTTACCCGAAGCCCATGTAGAGGCACCTACGACTGAGTCCTGTTTCTAAGTTTTTCAATACCATGTTTCCTGAAGCGAGATTTTGGCGCGATTGCTATAAAATATACTTCCTTGACAACTTGAAGAGAGATCAATCTTAAGAAGATCACTGCCTACTCCTCAGTACCCGATATAAATTTGGTGACTATTGGTATGTTTAGGCTTAGGTCACCTATTTTGAGTTATGGACACACAAGCAAGGCCAAAACATGTGTGTGGGGCGTGCAAGCCATCAACCTACTAGCTATAGGGGAGACAACTTAGCATCTCAAGACAAGACTTTCATTAATCCAAAGTCATATGAAAATATCTCCCAGAATTACAAGAAATTTACTTTCACTAGTTCATCAGTAGTTCAGTGTTAGATCGGTTATAATCATATGGCGGTCAACACTGCGCAGTCATTGATGCCTATCCAAAAAGGGAACTGTGAGTTTAGTTTTGCTCCACCAATGTTCTTTAACAAAATATGAATAGATCTTCAATCATCTGAAGATTAAATTGACTCTTGCATAATAGTAATAGTAAGAGAAAGGGAATAAATTGCAGGAAAAAATGGTGTCAAATATTCTTCCAAGTGGGCAAGATGCAGAAAGAAAAATAGCATGGAGCAAAACTTAATGCGCAATAAACACCTTACTGTTCATCTCTTCTAGGCTGAAAAACCCAAGAACTTTTGGATAATCATAGACCATAGTGCCAAAGTCATTCTCATTCATTCCCATATCTGTATAAAATCGCACTCGTGTCTCTAACTCATCCAAGGACAAATTCAATAGCTGTGGACATCTACTGACCACGTGACCAATCCAGTCTCTTCTAACACCACAGCATTCCAGATAGCCAGTAATCTCTTCCAATTCTTCAAAACTGCGACTCATAAGGGATTCACCCTTCGCAAGCACACGTCCCAAAAATACTCCTTTCACATAAATTGATCTCAACCACTTTAGCATCCTTCTCACTTTCTCCAGATCACCAGAACAGGAGCAAACTACTTTCGCGATTTGGGGATATGTCAATGAGTTGTGCTTGAACCACCTGAAGTAAATATATTGTTTCAATACTAGCGAGGAAACTATTTCCGTACGTATCATGAAATACACTACTTCAGAGTTTGCTAGAACAATGCCATGATTAGGACTTTGCACAGTTACTTATCATGTCAGTTCAAATGAAATGTTTAAATAGGCATAGTCATAGAACAGTGTGAAAACACATCAAATAAATGCAGTTTAGACAACTAAAACTGAAAAAAAAAAATCAATCAGCTCAAGTCCAGCAAGATAAATAGAACTGAAAATTTAATAAGATTAAGAGCTTGCTGAGGTTAAACAGCACGAATTGGAAAATAATCACAATGGAACTTGTTGACAGGGGTGTTATAGCCAAGCTTGTGATTGTCATGGTCGGTCACTGATAGGAGGGCACTATCATTTCAAGCCTAACAAAATATGCACCGTCTTGAAACCAGCTAGGTGGGAAATGGTCAAGCTTCTTGCTCAGATGAGATGGACCAACTTAGAATATGATTTTCTTTTCCCTCTGTTAAATGACAACTCCTGCAGCTTTTGCTCACACAAGAACGAAATTTCATTCGAGTCTCGTAATTGCATTATTGCAGTTCATGTGCTCGGTACTTGAGAAGAAATAAACAGAAGAATTGAACAAGAAAAAGGAAAGGGAACGCTGCGACGTTTACTTGACCAGCTCGACCACGCCCGATTCCTGGATGTAGGTCCGTGCCCGCGCGTTGAAGGACTGGTGCGCGAGCTCGGAGCGGTCGCGCCGCATGGCGGCGGCTCCGACGACGATGCGGTCGACGAAGGCGCCCATCCGTGAAGTGAGGTTGTTGACGTAGGTGAGGCCCCCGGCCTTGCCGCCGCTGAGCGCGGCCACGAGCGCCTCGGTGGCCACAGCGCGGCGCACCTCGAGCGCACGCCGCAGGACGTCATCGTCGGCCGGGACGTCGAGGTCCTCCCGGGAGTCCTGGATGCACGGGGGCGCGACAGAGCCCGGGAACCGGTGGGTGCGGCGCGGGGCGAGGGAGGCCTCCTCGGCGACGAGGAGGGAAGGGGATGGAGCGGGCGGGAGGATGGGATAGTGGGTGGCAGTGGTTGTGGCGGGGTTCTGGAGACGCGATGAGATGGCGGAGGAGGGAAGGAGGCGGCAGCAGCGAGGGTAGGAAGGGTTGGCGGTGTGGAGCGGGAGATGCAGGCGGATGTGAGAGCGTGGGAGAGTGGTGGTGGCCATTGGAGACGAGTGGAAGGTGGAGCGAGGTTTAGCTCTATCCTGTTTGGGTTTTTTCTTTCTTTCTTTTTTGAACTGTTTGCGGGTTAACTGCTTTTCTTGAGAGAGAGAGAGAGAGAGAGAGAGAGAAAAACAAGGCAAGGCAAACTGGCATGGCCAACTGCTAAACGGTCACATTTGAATTTATAAATTTAAAAATAAATATAAATTCAAATTGACTTATTTTTTCAACCTTCGACCCAGAACAATCGTGTCTCAAATTAATCAAACTAACTAGTACAGATTATGTCAAAATCAATGTGATTTGGTGAAAAGAAATTAATTGTGTCATACTGAATGTTGTTGCTCTATGTGCACTCTGAAAACATCATGTACCATCTCCATGTGCCAATGAAGGAAAACCCACAACTTAGCCTCTCTTTTATGCACACTTCTGACCTTGAGGAACCGAAGCCATGCACATCCGATGACAATTATACACAGGTAAGGAAGAATCACCAGCGTCTGAAAGAAACTCCGGATAAAATCTTCTCTTTTCTCTACACAGCGACGTCCTCGTCCAGCACTTGCGGGTCTGGAGCAATCTCCCGCAAAGATCTCTTGAAGGACGAGGAAGCTTCTCCCCCACTAATATGTGACCTAACCGAGCCTCTGCGATCAAGCATTCGCCCTGATGGCGACATGACCTCGTAGCTCTGGTAACGACTGCCCTGAAGAAAAGTAGACTGCCATGAGCTCCGCGATGACGAGCTCCTGAGCCTTGCGGAGTTGGACCGGGAACCCGCTCGGACCACCCTCAGCGGATTCTCCAGGGCTTTCAAGACGTAGCGAGCAGAGGGACGCCTTGACGGCTTTGAGTTTAGGCACGTCTTTGCGACGATCGCCACTGCCCATACTTCTTCAAGATGGTCCTCATCAACGACAAGTAAAGGATCGATGATATTAGTAATGCTATCCTTGTCACTGATGCTGATGCGATTTGTTGTGTTCGCCAGCCACTCCTCGGAGCCAGCATCGTTTGATCCACTTACACCAAAATTGCCTGTTACTAGCTCAAGGATCACCTTCCCAAAGCAGTAAACATCGTATGAACAAGTTGCTGGTGGGCCTGAAAATGAGAAAGACACACAAAAGAGATAAATTTTGTTCTTTTTCCGATATCAGACTTTGTATCAATTATGAAAGTAGCATGCGGACAAATGTGAAATATTTATGCACCTGATGTGTTCTTGTCAAGAGACCTGCCACAAGAAAGTGCCAGTTACCAATGTCAGTTAGGAACGTCAGTTAAGAAGACTGAAGAAGCTTAACAAAATACTACTAACATAAGTTTCTTCTAAAAATAGACAAGATTGGAATTTGCTCAAGACAACAGAATCAGAGGGCAGTAAGTAGGTGTGTGACCAAACAATGATTTACCAAGTACCAACCACCAATCAATCAAAATATGCCAAAAATTAAGATTCGTTATTCACTGATGTTTCTGCAATCAACAGTTTGCAGTCCTAGAAACTGGTAGTCAAGTAATAAACAACTCCAAATTCCTTACTGCCATGTCCTTATTTGGTGTGCATTTGGCAAATAAAAGGCACTTAATACCAGAACTCGTCACTTCTAGCATGCTGTAGTATTTTTAAGTTAGTACCAGTAAAATTAGTAAGAAAGTGGGCAAACAAATTGCTTACAGCAAGTCAAGTAAAACCACAAATATAAATTATGTAGATTAATGCCTCTAGCTTCTTTTCTATACATAGGGTCATCGATGATTTATAAGTAGAGTTCCTTTACCTTCCATTTATTTCTATATGTATGCTCCTTGTATATTAATGCTATATAAGCCTTAACATCAAGATAACTCAGAGCAAACTTTACAACATTAAGCTCAGGAGTTAATTAGCATGGTTATTAGATTCTTCTAAGCATATCACAAAACATGTAGAAAAAAAGAATTAAACAGGTCGCAATCTCACTTTGATGATCTCAAGATCCGAGAGAAAACATTCTGGCTTCCTGCACTTTGCTGAGCGCATATGTTACTCATACTTCCGAGTCGCACTTCAAATTTATCATCAAGAAGCACACTGCTTGCTTGGATATCTCTACAGTTGCAATGAAAGAATCAGAACTCAGAACATGATAAATCAAATATCAAGAACGATATTAAAGAAGAAGATTAGGGCATCAAGCAACATGCAGCTATGTGGAGATAAGGCCTGTAACTTAAAATACTTGACCTCACCTACTGACAAGTGACAACACTGACTAGTCAAAGTAATATAAGATGGCAACAAAAGATAAAGCAGTCAAAACAGGCAGGTGGAACAGAAGATGACTACTACCAATTATGTCAAAAGTAATACAATACTGGAATAACTGATGACGTCCAGAGAGCAGTTGGTAAAATACGAATACAAATGCTACGCCTACGCTCCAATAGAGACTTGAGGCTTTGGTAGAGCTTATTTCTATTAAAAAAGCTATTATCATATATCAAATTTATCTTCATTGTATAACTCTTCCTCAGATATTCTCTCGTGCAGCATATACGCTTTGTACAGAAACCACATGCATATATCAGAAAAACATACAATCAAGTAACATTTTTTACTTCCACGCAAAAAAATGTAACACTTTTTACTCAGCAAAACAATCAGAAAATGACTAGTCATACAAAATCATATACTTCTACATCAGGTCAATTCTTCTAACCATATACAAAGACAAATCATATTCCTCTAATCTTTCGTTCAGACTTGGGAATAATAGGTCAAACAAAAGTTTCACATATATAAAATTTCTCTCTCTTCAGCAATAATGCCTTGACAGATATGAATTTTACTGGTGTATTCATAAACGTCAAAAGCACAACCACCACTTAGAGGACCCCAGAAAGTATAAACTAAATGTAACAAATTTATACCATAAGATTAAATACTCCAATAGCATATTCCACATGTACTGGGAAATGCACCAGCAAGATGTTTGGAGCATACAGAAAGTATAAAATACCTGTGAACGAATGGTGGGCTGCACTCGTCATGAAGGAAGCACATGGCCTCAGCTACACCAGTGGCGATCTTCAGTCTAGTTATCCAATCCAATGAGTGCAAGCCATCTTCAGTGTCCACAGGTTTCTTGTGCAATGCATTGGTCAAGTCCGCCTTTGGCATATACTTGTAGGACAGAAATTCTTCGTCATTGTTGGCCAGATGGCCGAGCAACGGAACAATCCTCTCATGTGAGTACCTCGAATAGAAGTCCAATTCGCTTGAAACTTTGTTGATACTCTTTGTACCAATCTTCTTGACGATGACATGTGCGCCATTCTCCAACACACCATGGTAAATATCCCCCGAATGCCCATGCTTGAGGAGGTTGTCATCACCAAAGCCCCCGGTGGCATGGACCAATTGCTCATAGGTCAACTCACCAAAAACGGTAATCGCGTCCTTAGGAGTAGCATCGGCTCTCGGGGACACTGCTGCCGGTGATGAGGCCACAGGATTTACGCTGCTGTCCCTCCTACGCATGCCGCGTGCACCTTCCTCATTTGTTTCCGCCCCTCTCCCACCTCCTCTTTGTCTCCTCCTCATCAAACAGAAAAGCAATGCAACCAAAAACATAACCATCAATGCTGCCGCGGCTGCAAGAACCCCAATAAGTACATTTTTGGAGATCCCACGGCTCTTCTCCGGTGATGGCTGAGGCAAAGGTGCAGGCACTGGAATATCAACAAGTCTCACCCCTTCCCTCCTATAGAAGTCTTCACAATCAACATGGCGGCGCTGACCGGAGACACCAGAGAAGCAATTCACGCTAACATCCACCGTTGCATCGGATCCATTCCAATTTCCATCGAGGTAGTTGCTTGACACGTCCACCAGCCGGAATCTCGTCTTGAGTGCCCCAATGGCATCAGTGGCCACACCATACAGAGAATTCCCTGAAATGTTAAACAACGACGCCGCTACATCACCGGCGCCGACCGAGACGCTGGGTAGCTCCCCGGTGAAATTGTTGGTGGAGAGGTCAAGAACGCGAAGGCCTTTGACGGAGAGCAGCGTCTCCGGAACCTGGCCCGAGAGGCTGTTCCCGGAGAGGAGCAGCCTAGTCAGATTCCCCGATGAGCCGAGATCGGGCGGGAGCGTGCCATTGACTGCGGCGTAGCGGAGGTCGAGCACGGCGAGCGGCTGCGGGAGGTCGCGGCTGAACCACGCGGGCACCTCGCCGGGGAGCGGGAAACCGGAGGCGTTGAAGAGCTCGAGCGCTGTGAGGTTCCGCAGCCCGTCGACCGCGAACGCCGGCGCGCGGCTCGCGAGGCGGGTGCGGCGGAACCCCGCGACGCTGACGCCCACGACGCGGCCGGCGCGGCACATGACCCCCGCCCAGGCCGTGCACGGGTCGGCCCTCGCGGGCCACTCCCGCGCCCGCAAACCCAGCGACGCCCGCAGGCTGTACAGCCCCGCCAGGTCCGACGGCGACGCGAGCGGCTGCTGCGCCACGGCCGCCGCCACAGCCCCCAAAAGGGCCACGGCAGCCAGGAGGAGGCGGCACTGCGGCATGGGTGGAGCCGGAGCACCGAAGCGGCCGCGACAGTCTAGGTCTCTAGGGCGCGGCCATGGAGGGAGGCGGGGTCAGAGGCGCCCACGAGGTGTTTGAGGGAATGCTTCTGGCTCTGGGCGGCACGGAGACGTGGGGGAGGCAAGCAAGGAGGAGTTGACCGTGGCAGCGAGGCGGCGAGGCGAGACAAGCAAGCAAGAAACGAAACCGGCATGTGTGCGGGCGAGTAAACTAAAGAGCGAGGTTCTGTGGGGCCCTCTTCCAGCCGTCCCGGATCGCTTTCACGTGGGCCCGTCTCACGGGCTCGGCACTGCCCGCTTCAATGCGGGCCGTGTCCTACAGGTGGGAAGGCGGCCGGAGTGGCGGGAACGGCTGGCCCACCTGTCTGTGACCACGGGGCTGAGGGATGCGTGGAGGCGTGAGGGGCGTCTGGGTTACACTGGCTTGTGGGCCCGCTTGGTTTCCACGCGGGCGGGCGTGGTCGGGTTTGCGGGCTCGATCGTGGGCTCGGACCGACCGAGGAATGTTCGTTTTGTCCATCCGCTTCTT